>NW_024540504.1:0-55764 GCF_016647625.1 Suillus subalutaceus | reverse complement strand
ATCCAGCCAAAACAGTTTGAAGATGGGCTTAATGCCACAGTCCTGGCATGCTCGTCTCCACAGGTCATAATCCTCGTCGATGAGGGACAACGCAGCAAGAATTGCATTGAGGTCTCACAGGTTTACAGGAAAATGCGGACTTCCCAACTCCGTGTGTGGGATATCACACTTCAGACACTCTCCTGACTTTATCCCAGTTGTCAACAGCTGTTCTGGGTAATCCGTGGAATAACAAGCGACAATCAGATGCCCTCAATGCACAACACCATCCCCACTGGCCATAGCAACACCGTCCTCGCCAGGGAACTTTCAGAGGCTCCAGAATGTGACACAAACAAGCATGAAACAAATTAGTTGCCGTTTGACGCCTAGCCGCCTTGTTTGTGATATGATCGAGTTTCGAAGTTGGTAGATAGGCAAGCAGGATCCATGCCCGTTGAGATGGCTTTCGACGGATCTCCTTCGGAATATTGCCTATTGTCATGTAGACAGGATAGGCAGATTTGTTTCTAAACATGGTGACCTGCATCTTGTCAGACGAAAGGATGATGGGTATGACTGTTGCTCCAGGTTTCTTTGTTTCGAGTTCTTTCTAAATGAGGTTGCGATAAGTTCAATATTGACTTGAACAGATTGTCTAATGACTTGCCTGGGTAGACCACCACCACTTGCCTGTATGGATATCATGATACAGTTGGATAGTCTTGTCAGCATTGGCATAATGGCGTTCAGGAGCATAGTTGAGATGTTGGGAGAATTTGGGATCTGAATAAAGAGCTTTGACACACTCCATGACATCGCACGAGTAAACATCAAATGCCTCATCTGCAACAATGATTTCTTTGTGTTTGAAGCACGGTCGTCTGCATGGTAACTGTCAGTTGATGATTTGATTAAGTTCTCGGCTGTTCTGGTATGAAAGACCCAAGGCATCACGAAGCTATATAAATGTTGTTGTAAATGTCGGTGCGTCATGACCCAATTGAGAAAGCTCACACCATCGATTGTGAGCAGCTCAGAAAAAGCAGTCGAGCCAGAACCGCAAAGTTTTGCCCACTTTGCGACCTCATAATCTATGTGAGATGTGAAGGGGGCCCAAAACGTTTTCTGCACCTTGCAGTGCATTCTTATACGACTCGAAAGCTGTAGTGCGGTGTGACAATCATACCGGCGCTAGGCGCGTATGAATGTCATAGGCATATTTGACTTGCCTAGAAGAAACAAGTAAAGCGCTAGTCACCAGCGCTATTCAGCTCCCAAGCTATCCACTTTGGAACCGCTTTTCTCCCATAGCGCGCTGTCCGGCCCGACGCCTAGGTGTTCCGCCCTTCCATGTCCTGCCTATGTCCACCTACCTCCGCTGGTGCGTTATATTTCCTTAAATGTCGCTACTCATCAGTTGCAGGTTTTATTACATGTGTCCTCATGTTCCGCAGCGCCGCATGTTCTATTACCTGTCGCTACTATACTCGCCTATGCATCCCAAACCCCTATGCAGTATGATAAAATGACCCATCCTACATACAGCACAGTACTTCCCTTCCCCGGACCTTTGCTGGTATCAGAGTCACTTTTGTCACTATATCCTAGTTTTTAGTGCAATTGATTCCGCTCTTGCCAATCTCTCTGATCACGTGTCGCTTGACTTGCTTCGAGTGCGCGTCGCTAAAGTTCCTTCATAAGTTTGATCTTCGCAACATCGGGATCGCTGTCGGTAGTCGAGCTATAATCTAGTCGCTATCAGGCATTCCACTTGCACTATCATACCTTATCCCTCGCTTTCCCTTCTTTTGATTTCTTCTCGCTGTCGCTAGTCGGACGTCGCATAGGACAACTTGCATAGCGCTACTTCCTTATACGCACATTTCTCTGTCGGAACTCACTTGTCGCTAGTCGCTGATCGCTACAGCGCTACTCATTGGTTTTTGGTCCTAGGTCGCTATAGGTTATCAGCCCTTCGCATCATCACTACCCTTGCATATTTGAAGGGAGTTGCTTCAATAGCAGTCCTCTTGGGTCGAATATTACACTCGCGCCTATTTGGATAAGTAGCGCTAGTTTCTAACCAGCCTAGTCGCTATTACTCTTTCACAGTGGGAGTGGTGGACTGGAGCACCTGCATGGCGCCACGGAAATTTCTCAATAATGGGCTGGTGACCAAGGGGCACCTCTGCTTCTTGTCGTTCGGCTGGGTGTGGTTGTGAGTCGTTCGAGTTTTCCAAATCATCCCCACTATCAATATCCTGCTGTACAGGATCTGCAGGGCATTCTCACCCATGCTCAAGCGCTGCATCATGATCCTCTTCCTCCTCATCAGATTCCAAGGGGGGCTCATCATGGTTATCATCTGGCCATTCCAGATCTTGTTCGTCGTAGTAGCCAAAGTAGTCTCCTGTAAATTCTGTTAGATGATGAGAATCGAAATTGTCATCTCCACCATCAAGACTGTCAGAATCTCCATCCTCCGACTCAGCAAAAAGACCAGAAAGTTGTAATTGAGTGGCGTATGATGGATTTATGGTCTGGGCTAGGTGATGAGCGTATCCAGTATGCTCGAAGTTTTTAGCACAACCTGGGCAAGTGTTCATTCTGACCCTGACAATAGGAAGGTTATGAAGGAGTGAAGCTTGGTACGATGAAGTGCATACACGATGAAATGGGGAAGCGAGCAATACGAGGGCAGCGAAGGTTATGGAGGAGTGAAGCTTGGTATGATGAAGGGCAGCAAGATTATGGAGGAGTGGAGGAGTGAAGCTTGGTACAATGAAGTGCATACACGATGAAATGGGGAAGCTAGTTAGATTGGATAAAGAGACAAAGGTATCCAAACAGCGTGCGTGGGTTGTTGATAGATCCAAGTCAGAAAAGGTTTAGTTGCAAAAATTGACATGATAACATACAGCACAGCAACCAGACGACAGCGGCGCCAGCGGACTATGAACCTTGCAGATTTTAGATGCACCCTCACAAAGTGCAAGAGCGAAAGCAATACTACCAGATGTGCCCTCAATACCAGACGCCAGACGCGCCCTCACAAAGTGCAAGAGCAAAAGTAATACCCCTGACGCACCCTCACAAAGTGCAAGAGTGAAAGTACCAAATGCGCCCTGTCGGTGAATCAGAAAAGGTTTAGTTTGCAAAAATTGACGTGATAACAGCACCATAAGTCAACAACAAACAAACTCCCAAACTTCAAACAACAGCGGACTATGAACCTTGCTGGCAGTTTTGTCAGTCCTTCCTCCCTCCCAACTTTGGTTGAGGCAAATAGTTTGCCCCCTCGTCAGTATGCCTCCCAGAGCGTCTTTAACACCGTCAGAGATAGCCACCCACAAGTGGAACAAAAAAACAAAGGCCAAGGCGAGTCAAGAATCTGCTGGTGAAAAAACAGATAGTAAGTAGTACATAAAAGAAAATTGTGAGGGACTCACAATCATCAAGAACCGTTGCAACAGTCATCAAAGATAAAGGCCTTAGAGCGGAAAGGTCAGCACTTGCACAGTTAGAAAGTGGGTACTAACACGTACCTGATTTCAGTTTGGAATGAGACAATGGCCAACAGTCGTAAGTGCGCACCCACAGTAACTGGACTGCAATCAGTACCTGCAGCCAAGTTAGCACGGAAGACACCTGCAGAAAAGCTAGATCACAACAATGGTTAGTTACAGACTGCTACTTGAGACATATGAAGCCCTGAGATACTCAACAGCAGACCATGGTCAAGAAGCACATGAAGATATCAGTTGTGCTGAAAGTCAAGGTCATGAGAGATCAGCCGCTCTTTAAATTCCTGCAAGTCGAAGTCAGCCACAGTGTCAATTCAAGATAATGACACCATTAGTGAATACGGAGACAGCGACCATGCCTCTGAAAAATCAGAGGACGATATGGACAACGATATGGAGTTTCCTGAAGAAGATGATTTTGAGTCGCTCTCCCAGGAGGAACTCGTCAAAGAGGTTCTCAACCCCATTAAGAACAACAAGAACATGAAATTGACCTTTTGACCAAGATTCCCCATTTTGTGCACACGGCTCGAGCTGCCAGTACTCATTCGCTGCCTCCTCACACAGCTAGAGCTGCCAGTATGCATTTGCAATCCAGCAGCAATGTATCTGAATGGTCGTCAATGGCCTCTGGCACTACCACCGGTGTTTCTCAGGTTGATGTTGCTGACTTGGACTCGGAGATGCCGTTTCAAGTTGCTGACAAAGCCTCTGATGGTCATTCCAAGTGTTATTACCGTGAAGCTTCATCAACAGTCACCAAACACCAGCCGGACAAGAAGAAAGACAAGAAGAAAAGGAGTAAGCTAGAAGGACGACAGGAACTCGAGGTGACATGTTCTACTACAAACTCCCATCATTCCGTCTCACATCACACTTTGTAGAGACCTAAATTTGCGGATCTGAAAACTGAGGCACTGCCAGCAGATGTTACTCACGAGTCAGCTCCTGAGTTGGACGATAAAGAGTCTGATTATTCCTTTACTTGGCCCGTATTCACAGATCTAGTCTACTCAGCAGATGGCTCTATTAACCTCAAGGCTCAAAACACCCGGATACAGAATGTGTTGAAGACCGCCATGTTTGAACTCAAGAAAGCCTCTCTCTTCGACAATGCATTCCCCAACATCACTCAGAAGTGAAAGATGGCCTTGGAAGCGGTCCATATCGCTGCTGGGAAGCACAAGGAATATGCGATATCGAAGAGGATGAAGCACGACTTTGATTATGCACTGGCTCTTGCCGGAATCGTATGTACTCTTTTTGCATGGTTATTTGGATGAAACTAATACACTTACGAGCCGGAGAGATGAATGAGCTCCTTCCGCACCAATCTCAAGAAGCTCGCACATCAAATTGTTGTATTGTGTTTTGGACTGCAGAAAGGCTGCGCTGACAAGGTAGAAGACCTTCTTAAGAGTCACAAGTATATTTTTCCAACCGATGCCAAGGTCTGTTTAGTATTTGGTTATCTCTCTCTTCATTTGTCTGATTCTCATCTACTACCCAGGGTAAGGTCCTTGGGGACCAACCATTTTGTGATGAGGCTACCATTGACACCATCCGATTGACATTCTTTGATGGTGAGGACTCGTTTGGCGCTCAGTGCCATGATGATTTTGTTTCTGTCTTAGATGAAAATGACGAGCCCGAGCTACCTGTGGCTATGGTGTGTTTGATTGCAACTATGGTAGGCACTGGCCGTGATACTGTTTCAAACTCTGTATACTATACTGACTACATAACATTCTCCACAGATTTATGCGATATTGAAGGATTGGAGTAGCAGCAACCCGCCTTCAAATGCACAAGTCAAATCATTCAATACCTCCTCCCACGTTGGCATTTACAAGGCTCACCAAGTGACTCTCATGCTCATCTTTGATGGTAGTAGAAAGAAGTACCATGCACTGATGGCACAACTTTACAAGGCAGTTAGGTGTATCTTGCTTGCGCTATTTTTCATTGTTGGCCACTCTGACTAACTCAACACTAGTGCAATCGACAACTCAGCGTCCACTGGCTCATCAAGCACTTGCGACTATCTTGATCTCGACGCAATGGTCGAAGAATAAATCAAGCTATGAATATGGCACTGAGTCAGTTACTTCTCTACATCTGATGCATCATTTGTACATACTGATACCCATGCTTAGTTTGAGTTCACTGATCTTTTCTTTTCTTTTCATGTCTGTTGATGGTGATGTTTCGTTTAATTATGATTTAATCGATGTTCATGTATGTCGACTTTGACTGAATCCAAGATAATTTGATGGTATTCGGGGAAAATTTGAAAGAAATTCAAAGTAATTCAAAGTAACTGCGACTGAGCTTGAGAAATCAGGTCGTACTCGATTTCACTGAAATTACGTGGGATTCTCAAAAAATTCTGAAATTACCTTGTTTTTGTGAAGGAGCTTTTCCCTGATGAAGTAAACGGTTGTTGAGGACATGCCTGCATAATTTTCAGCACATGCACGTGAACACAGGGCATAAACTCACAGTAGAAACAGAACTCCCCGATGATATACTACTTGGAGCAACTCCTCGATAAGAATTGAGCATGTCCCTCGCCACATAGCAATTATCTGGCTTGCAGAGGAGCTTGATGGATATATTTTGGGTGAGACACGGTGCCTCAACAATGTAAGCAGGAGCATCATTCCGGTCGAAAGCGAAACTCAAACTGGTGATGCTCATGAAGGTCGTCAGGAATTGAGGGCTCTTGGATGGGTTCATATGGTAGAAAGATTCACGAATCCAGTTCTTCACTACCCTCAAGCCCGCTAAACCATGCGGAATGAGGGTCAAATCAAGGTCTGCAAAGGAACCTTGAATGAACAAGGGCGGAGTCAGCACCTCGTAAAGGTGTTCGAGTCAGTTCCTCATACTAACAACGTATCAGCATACAGTGGCTCAAAAAACCGTCCGTATGTTTTGGCATTTTTCACTATCTATAATATTGTGTGAGAACAAACAAATGCCTCAAAAACATGCTTATACCACATTGTAGTATGGCTTCAGGGCTTTCATTTGAGCCCTACACCGTGGGAATCGGTGGAGATATGGTGGAGATACAAGGCTCACAAAATGGTGACTCATGCGGACAGTTTTTTGACTCAAGTATTTTACAGTAATAACCAGGTATTCTAGTATTTTGTATGACCTCCCTTGGCTTTAATTACTGCCTCTATCCTTCTAGGCATACTCTCAATTAATTTCTGGCAATCCTCAGCTGTGATCTTCCCCCATTCCACTGCTACTCTCTCCCAAAGCTCCCATACTCCTTTAGGGGGGTTTTCATAGGCTTGAAGCTTTTTCTTGAGTGTTCCCCAGAGATGTTCAATGACATTGACATCAGGAGACTGTGCTGGCCAGTCAAGAACATTGATGTTATGTTCTTCAAACCATTCCCTAGCTCTTCTGGATGTGTGCTTGGGATCATTATCCTGTTGGAAAATGATATCTTCTTCATCAATCCCTGATTCTGCCAAGCTAGGCAGCAAGTGGTCATTTAAAATGTCCACATACTGCTCAGCATTCATCTTCCCCTCAACCTCAGCAAGCATTCCCACACCATTCCATCCCATACAGCCCCATACCATTAAAGAACCTCCTCCAAACTTGACAGTCCCATTAACCTCTCTGTCTGTTAGGCCATCTCCCTTCTTTTTCCATACATACACCTTCCCATCTGACCCAATCCTATTGATTTTGGTCTCATCTGACCATATAACATGCTTCCAGTCCTCTACAGTCCAGTGTTGATGAGCTAAGGCAAAGGCTAGTCTTCTCTGCCTATGTTTGATGGAGAGAAGAGGCTTTTTTCTTCTTTGTTACTGCCTTGAGATGAGCTGCCTTGAGAACATTCCTCACAGTTTGTGAAGAGACAGGGGTAGTGATGGTGGAATTGATATAATGGGTGGCTTGGACAGCATTATCAGCCTTTCCTGTAGTGATATGTTGGATAATAGCCCTTTTGTCAGTAGAGGTAAGCTTGGATGGACGTCCTCCACAAGAGTTTTCCTTGTCTGGGTGGCTTTCTTTGATGAACTTGGCCACAGTGGACTTGCATATTCCAGTTCTAGAGGAAATTTGGCGAGCAGAGAGGCCAGCATAAGACAGAGAGAGGATATTATCTCTTTGAGCAGAGGAGATGGCTTTCATGGTGATTATGACTATGATACATGAGATATTCTGGTTTATATAGTTAGATATAGTCATAAAATAACATAATGACACCACTTTATAATTTATATAATAGTGGCATGATTTTTATGGTGTCATAAATAATGATTTATATAGTTTTAATATACACTCAAAAAACTGTCCACATGAGTCATCATTTTATAAGCCTTATATCTCCACCATATCTCCGCCGATTCCCACGGTGTAGGGCTCAAATAAAAGCCCCTGAAGCCATACTACAATGTGGTATAAGTATGTCCTTGAGGAATTTGTTCATTCTCACACAATATTATAGATAGTGAAAAATGTCAAAACATGCGGACAGTTTTTTGAGCCACTGTACTTCCCCCTCCACGACGTCCATCACGTTGACCGAAGCCACTGAATCCCCAAACTACTTCTCCATTCTCGACAACATTGAAACCAATACATTGTTCGAGTCCGCCCTCCTCTCTGAACAATACGCTATCGAAATAGATCGTCTCCTCGCTGAACAAGGAGCCCTCTCTAGCACACTCCTCATCAATATCATTCGCGCTGCTAATCTCGTCAAACGTACTGCAGGGCTTCTTGATGATGAACGCCTTCAGACCATCTTCCGTCATCTCCATATACGCATTCACAATTCTGCGATACGTCTCATGCCTACCTCTACCAAAGAAGTCGTTAGAGAAGCAATCCATATCGTCACTGAACGAATTGCAACGAACCCAATCGCTAGACCCCCGTCCCCACATATCGCAATTCCTATCCCACCTCCGGTCGAGATATCATCTCCCGTTGAGCATACGCCTAATGTTATCGTTCCTCCTGCTGTACCGATCATACCAATTGCTTCTACGACTGCCCCGGCGGCAACCCCTCATATACGCCCTACCCGTCGACGACCCTCCAAGCGAAAGATTCCCGTCTCCCCTCCTTCTCACAACCGCACTCTACCTTCCAAGACTCCATCCCCGCCTCCGCAATCATCCTCTGTCACCATCGTGAAAACCGAACCCCTTGATAACTTTAAATGTCACAACTGTAATGAAATCAGTCATCGTCACAAGAACTGCCCTACGTACTTCTGCCGCGTATGTCGTAATCTCGCGCCAGGGCATCTTTCGGTCTTTTGTAGAGACCTTAAAGGAGAGAAACCTATCCCATTAGTATGGACGGATGCAGGCTTCTATGAGGCCCTCTCTAGATAGGAGGCTGACAAAGACGCTGCTATGGAACAGATCTCAATCGAAGAAGATGAGAGAATGTTCGTTCAATGCGCAGGTGATCATGATAACTATGACGCTTGCGATAACTTTGATTGTTGAAATCGGTGACTTCAACGATAACAACGGGGTAATGTTACAGTCAAGTACGCCCCTATTCATTTTCTTTCTCTTACATCATTGTATTACATCACGATCGCATCTTGCCATCGCTAGATGATCTATTCTTGTTATCTTGACTCATCTTATCTCTGACTCGTCTTATCTCTGACTCATCTCTATGACCTCATCGTACTGGCCCTAAAGTCGTTACCATTCACTATATAAACCCGTTCTGTACTATGTAGTTCTTTACTTTAATCTTACTAGGTTTTACCTGGAACTTCCTTCGCTTAAGACCTCCAATCTTAAGTTGTATTGAACTTGATTCAAGTCGAGGACACTCTCCTTGTCTTGTCTCAGAAACACTGAAACTTCAGTATATGCCGAAGTCTTGAACCGACCTTGGCCGATTACTCTTATCGAGTAGCCATACGTCAGAACCATCCTAGTTCGTAACAAGTACAGCTTGGGCCAATCATAGAAAGTGATACACCTTGTGACCTATTGTGAAGAACTTGGGAAGGATACATGACACGATGGGATGGCAAGAGTGTGGAACGTCGAGAGCAGAGAAACAGTATTCAATGGGTCCAATCAAGACCGGGCACAGGTGGGTGAACTACTCACTCGATACATCAAAAATCACAACATGCGAATTTGAAGAAAGTAGTTGGAAAGTAGAGTAAAAATCTAGGATGTGAAGATGATGATTACACTCAAACACAGATTGGTAGTCGAAAACAACTTCAAACAAGCTTATCTCCAGGTCGTATAGCCCAATTAGGATATTATATTCTCAAGGGACATCATACTAATGCAACATGACCTTGTTTCAGAATGACCGCCTCCTCGTGAATGCATCATGGGATAACACAATACATCTAAGGAATCTCACCTCCAAGTCGGACACCCATCTAGCACGAAGAGTCGGTGTACTCCACAGCCCTTTCCATTCATAAGAAAGTGCTTGTAACTTGGGTTGTTGTGACAAAAAAATTTACGTGTGGGATGTCTGTGTCATCCTCAAAGAAACCAGCTTTGAAGACCTACTATCACTCCTGGGAATCTGCAACTGGCATGTAATATGCAAAATGTTCAAAACACCTCAATGCGCTGCTTGAATCACCTCGAAAAATTCAGGTGCATGTAGGATACTTATAGATGATGTACTGTCCAAGCAGAACAAAAATTTCTCGAGTGTTGCAGTTGCGAGAGACAGAATAGTGGTGATTTGCAACCTCGTATAATCATAAATGATCCAGATCCCATAGATCTTAGAGAGATATTCAAAAGTTACACCTGGAGCACATCAAACACCTTGTCAGGGTACCAGAACACAATTTCGATAGAGATCATTCTCTTGTTTTAAGATGCTATAGACAGATGATTGACGACATGCATGAAAGCGTGACAGCAGATAGGAGAGTGTGTAAGAAATTCAATCTCCTCTACAGCAAACTCGGCTTGATCAATATATAGCATCCAGTCACATCATGTCGTGTCATCTCATTCTCGCATCCTTACAATGCCTCCAAACCGCCGGTGTAGCTTCAGAAGAAAGCTGAAGAAGATGCAGCTCATGAGGCCAAATTCCGCAGCCTTGCGATTGCCGGAAACTGGACTCAAAGCTGAATTGTTACAGCGAATTTTACAGCACTTTAACGACCACCCGGAACTCAAGAAAAATCAACGCTATGAAGGTTTATTTAATCTCACTCAGTCTCGCAGGCACCATCTCGAAAACAACAATGTTGCTCCTGAATTCCCAGAAGATATGATTCCCCCAAATTCGATTCACCAACCATCCAGGTATCCACCGCAGCCTGTCACTCATTCCTCAATGCTAGGCATGGATCTGAGTGTGCCTCCACCCAGCCATGCACCTCCATATCATCCAATGCACCATTCTGTACCTCGGTCTCCACCTGTTCTTCACCCTCACTTCACACCGGCTGGTAGACTTCTCGCCAGTACATCTCAGGATTTTCAAGTTGGTGGTGGAATGCAGATGTATGACATTGGGGGCTCTGGTAATGCAGGCCATCAGCTGTACAAGTCAGGACTCTATCGACAGTACCATTATAATCCCAATAATTACTATATGAACCACAATCCACAATAGTATCCGTTTTCAAAGCTTTGCACAACGTCGAGATTCAATGCACATTACACAACTTTGACAGTCTTCGGAGAGCGAAAGTTGATGGTGTTGCCGCTGTGCCGATGTGTGACACGACGTGACCATGTTTTGCAGAATACCAGTCAGACCCTGAATTTTCTCGGCCATCGTCCGACACCCCAGCACAAAATCCTTAAAATCCTCAAAATCATATTCGTATAGAGCAGCTATGATTCTATAGTGGTGCAAACCCGTAGAAGAAAATGTGATGTGGTGGAGGAGTTACAAAAGATTTATTGAAAATGTTGCAGAACCCCAGGAGTGATAGTACTGTCCATTCCTTATATATGTGGGTATAAATATAATACCTTTTCAAATAACGCTAATATCATATCCTCTTGACAGGTCGCAGCTGGAAAGTCGTTACAAAGCAGTGTTGTTATTAACCCGGGTTATAACTGAATAGGTTATAACTGGTGCGTCTTGATTTGAATTAACCGCGAAATAACTGGGGTTAATGGGGTTAAAAACAGTTAATTACTCCAAAGTGCTAGCTACTCTGAGTCGTCAATAACGATTGAACTTGATGGACTATTTCCCATGCCTGATGACTCCCCTGGGACATTCCTACTAGTACTTTTTCATCCTCGGGCAGGCGTGACATTAGTTCGTAGAATAAAGCCTCACTCTCCATGTTTTTCACACCCTGGAACCAAAACTCGTCCCATCCAACCTCAACAGACCAATTGAACATGTCGCGGATGCAAAACATTCTCTTCTGACTGAAGAAGCAACGAATTTGTCGCTGCCTGCTACTTTCCGAATCCGAAATGCCTGAGATGTCATCCTCAACCTCGACTACTTGTCCTAACCCCGATATGTATTCCTTTTACCATGATTTCGACCTTTCCGGCAATATAAGGGACATTATCGCATGCTGTTTGAGTCCGTTATACGGTATACATTAGTCATTTATGTTACATGGCATCAATTGACAAAAACTCACCTTCCTGCGTCAAAATTGTGAAAGTTCTGACAGCCTGCAGTATTCCGTGTGCAACAGCCTGTTGATTAGCATTTGCGAGATCTTTAGCCTTCACATTGACACAATATTTACAGTGTGCTTGCCAGTGCACTTTGTCAACCTTCGCAGTCCCCTGATGAAAATGATCCCACAGCCAGGACTTCTCCCTACCCATCGGAGCGGCTTGGAGAGGTAATACAGTCCCAGGACGCTGGCACAGAGAGAATCGGAGAGATTGATGATAACGATTAAAAGTTTGGTGACCCCCAATTAACCCAATTAACTCCTAGTATTAACCCAATTAACTCCTAATACATTAACCCTACTAACCCTCCCAAAATCACAGATCCATTTAACTAACCTCTTAACCGGTTATAACCGGGTTAAGTTAAGTTAAGTTATAACTGATTTAACGGGTTAGTAACAACACTGTTACAAAGTACGTACGTGTCGTGTTTTTTTGACCTTTTCAATCAGTTAATCTAGTTATTATCATCTAGAGTAATTCGACGCGACATTCAGCCCAGAACATTGATGATTGCCCATCATTGACTACACCCAGGCTTTTTTCATGACGCGCGACACAATGTTCATGTGTGTTGTCGGTGTTTTTTTTACGAGTTTCTGTTCTGACTGATATTCTCTCAGTCCTCTTTGACGCGCGATATCCTGCGATATCCATGATCGTTCATCCACACGCCGTCGCAGTGGTGCTCTCTCACCTTCTCCAATCGCGTTCCTCGGCTGCCTTTCTTCGCTCTTCCGCCACTTTCAACCCATCATCAACCACTCGGAACCAACCGAACTGCGGCAACGTCCAACTCGAAATAGATCTTTTCTTCGTGGTCCTCCTATCATTGAAGTTGCTGCAGTAAAAGATAAATAGGTATGTTTTCTTCTCGTACATTTTCGATTTCCGTTCAATGATTTCTGTGCAGGCACTATTTGTTTCTCGACGTCCCAAACAAGACTACGAGAAGGTGAACCGAACGCAGCAGCAACAGCAAGGCCAGGCATCGACATCGCGAACCCAGCCTGTCGTTGCTGCAGCAACGTCAACGACACCCCCTACTCCCGATACTAGTACCACACACCAAATGCAGCAACTATGCAATCATCACCTATATCCTGGTGCGCTCGTTTCGTGCCTTTCCACTACTGTACATCTCCGCACAGCAATGGTCGCTAATACAGACGCAGCTTATTTCATCGTCTCTTCATCATCTCTTTCTCGATGTATTTTGACTTATAGTTTATCAATGACGTCCATCTAGCATTTTCCACAACCTTCTCATGCGGGTTAGTTTCAAAGCTATGCGTGAAGCATCCTCGATGGTACTCTGCTTATATTCCGTCCGTGGTCATTGTCCGGTCACTATTATGCTGCACGATTGACGAATTCCAGTTCCAAACGCACGCTTGCACCTTCGCCCAGGCCTGTGAACTGGAATTTCTCCTGGACCGGGGGAAGACTCGAGCCACACAACTTCCGGTATTGATAGCATGATTGAACCTCGCCTATTCGGTGCTGACTGATGGCATATACTTATCTGATGAGCATGCTTATACTTACAGCGCTGGCGTTGCGCCAGTCAATTTGGTGCTCCTGCCTACCACTGCGAAGTGGTAGTGTTACGAATTTGACGCCCATTGTGATCGTTCACTTTTGGTATGCATTAAGCCTCCAGCTGCACTCGTCTTCGTACCTGCACCTCGATAACCACCAGGTAAGCCTCACCAAAACTTTCAGCCGTGCAATGTGTTTGGAATACTAGACTGCAGTGTCTGGACTCTGAATCTTCTGACTAGTTCTTTGCATGCCAAGTTGCGGGTCTTTACCTATCACCCTGTAAATTACAGCGCCAGACTCAGCATTATTTTCAAGATATTTTGAGGAGTAAACTTGGCAATAAAAACAATGATTTGGTACCTATTCAGCAGTGTGTCGGCTAAATAACTGCAAATCTCTGGTATGTTATGAAACTGTGGGCTCGCGACCAGCTTGGTGTATGCTGCTACCACAGATAAATCTCAACATCTCAAAAAGCGCGCATATGCAGGTTGGTTGCGAGTCTAACGAAACTGAAGGCGAGGACTCAAAGCTTTGGCTCATTCGTACGTTCCTTGCGGCATATTGATGAGCAATTCAATCATATCATTCTGCCAGTGTGCTCTGTCTACGGTGTTGTGTGGCGAGGATAGCAAGTTCATAGCGAACGAGACGAGATCTAGATAGAAACCAGGAGGGTGTGTCAACTTCTTTTCATGTCATTTTGAATTTGTACTGTAATGGGGATTTCAACATGTAGTAAACACCGACATTCTATATTCAACATTCCAAATTCTGTAAATAAACAAGCGACACGAAAGGAAAATATTAATGCAAGATAATAGGACAGCATGACATCTAGTGCGTAAAATCAACAGTTTCAGACCCGAGACTGAGATGACCCTGTAGCTTCAACGAGACGTTCCTTTGTGCGTAGGTCAGATGCTGAATACACAAAAATCATTTGGAACACACCTGTGCAAGTTTCTGCCCTTCGGATAACGCAAGGAGGCAAAACTGCAAGCCCTTCAAGCACCACTGCCTTTCAAGCCAGGAGAGGAGATGGCGATCCCAAAAGACCTTGAATGCACAGTTGAGCTTCTCGTCCGTTGAACTTGGAACTCGCGAGAGATGGAAGACCCAGTTTTGGCATGCGTATTTCAGAGCGTCAGAAGCTAATCGACTTCGATCCCGTGTTTCGTTTGCAAAAATTGTGAACGCGGTCATAGTATGGATGACCTCGATGTCTGGACAATCTTGTATGGGTGCGGCAGAGGTGGAATGATCCTGGGGCCTTAATGCCAGGAACGCCGGAAACATCAAGAAATCTGGTAAGCTTTTAAACTCCTGGATTGCTCGAAAAGCTGGCGGTGAATGCAATTGTGGGATAATTGCGCACTCGTCGATTGTTTCCAACGTGTTCGAGAAGTCTTCCATCGTCACCCAGACAGACGCCGCAGGAGTCGACTGCCATGCTTGTCCATGGAATGTCTTAAGCCATCCTCGTCCGTTCTGGGTCTGCAGCCACTTTCGTCCGCCCATGGCCTGCAGCCACTCTCGCCCACTCTGGGTCAGTAGCCACTCTTGTCCACTCTTTGTCTGTAGCCATTCTTGGCCACGTTCAGTCTGCAGTGCACCTGGGGTCCACAGCCACTCTCGTCCGTTTGGAGTATAGAGCCATCCTCGCCCTCCTGGAGTCAGGAGCCACTTTTGCGCGCTCTGGGTCATCAACCACTCTCGCCCACTCTGGGTCAGCAGCCACTCTCTCCCGCGAAAGGTGTGCAGCCATGGACGCCCGATCGGAGTCTGCACTTCATTTAGGGCCTGCAGGTGGGCGCGCTCACTCTGGGTCTCCAGCCATACCCTCCCGCCCTGTGTCTCCAGCCACTCCCTCCCATCCTGTATTTCCAGCCACTCCCTCCCATCCTGTGCGTCCAGCCACTTCCTCCCGCCCTGTGTGTCCAACCACTTCCTCCCGCCCTGGGTCTGCAGCCACTTCTTCCCACCCTGGGTCTGCAGCCACTTCCTCCCGCTTTGGATTTCCAGCCAGTCCCTCCCGCTTTGGGTCTCCAGCCACTTCCTCCCGCCCTGGGTCTCCAGCCACTCCCTGTTCCCCGCCCTGGGTCTCCAGCCACTCCTTCCCGCCCTGGGTCTCCAGCCACTTCCTCCCGCCCTGGGTCTCCAGCCACTTCTGCCCGCCTTGGGTTTCCAGCCACTCCCTCCCGCCCTGGGTCTCCAGCCACTTCCTCCTGTCCCGCACCTCTAGCCACCCCCACCCGCTCTGAGAACGCAGCCGGTCTTGTCCACTCAGAGCCGACGTATCATCTGTATTGATAATCATCCGTGGCCCGCTCTGTGGCATAAAAATCATCCGCTGCAACCACCACCACCACCGAATCTGCAACCACCACCACCCAATCCGCAACCACCACCACCAAGTCTGCAACCGCTCCAGAGTCTGCAACCATTTCTGTCCATCTGGATTCCGCAGCCAGGTGTGCGGCATGTCCTCGAACGATTGGTAATCCAGCCATTGTTGCGCGCTCTCGGTGTCCAGCCACTCTCGTCCGCTCTTGGTGTCCAACCACTCTCGCCCGTTGTTAGTGTCCAGCCACTCTTGCCCATTTACCTCCGGCCACTCTCGCCCATTCCTCTCCAGCCACTCTTGCACAGGCGTGGTCTGCAGCCATTCACTACAGGCCTGCAGCCATTCACTATAGGTCTGCAGCCATTCACGGTCACTCGGGGTATGCAGCCATTCTCGGCCACTCAGGGTCCGCAGCCATTCTTCGCCACTCTGGGTCTGTAGCCATTCTCGTCCTCTTTGTGTCTGCAGCCATTCTCGACCACTCGGGGTCTGTTGCAGCCACACTTGTCCGATCGACGTCTGAAGCCACTCTTCCCCGCGTCGGCTCTGCAGCCACTCTCTTCCAGTCTGTGTCTGCAGCCACTCTCCCCCGGCCTGGGTTGGCAACCATTCTCGCCCGCTCGGAGTCTCCAGCCAACCTTGGCCATTAATGGTCTCCAGCGAATCTCGCCCGTTCCAAGTCTCCAATGACATTTTCTCGTCAGGCTCTCCAGCAACTTGTCGCCGTCTTTGATTCCACAACCACCCTGGCTTACTCTGTAGCCACCCGCGCCCCTTCTCGGTCTGCAACCAAGTGTACCCCGCGTGGGTATGCAGCCAATGCCCCCCACCCTCAGTCTCCAACCAGCCTTCTCCCTTCTGTGTCCGCAAATAGTCTTCCCCACATTGGGTCTGCAGCCACGCACGTCCGTCCAAAGTCGCCAACCAGGACCGCAAACCCGACCCACGAGCTCCTCGAAGCCATAACAGGCCGGTGAGAACCTGGAGCGGCTCCGGTGCCTCAACGATGAAAGCTAACGATTGTTGCAAGTTCCGGGGGTCATGGTGTTGCATAGCCTGATTCTGCGACTTCAATTCTGAAAACGCATCCATGAGAGCAGTGCGTTCTGGAATGTCTTCAATCATCAAGCGGAAACAGGAATAAGCGAGCAGGGAATGTGGTGCTGTGATCGGTTGTAATCCACGGAGGCTGCAGTTTGAGAAGTCTGAAACATAGTCCCGAATGGATGAGTGGTAGATATTCACGGGCTGGCTGCTGTCGATGGGAATATCCATGAAAGACCGTAGCTGTACCAGTACGGTTGCGAGATCACTACCTTGACCAGGGCCAAGGAGTTTCGAAATCTGCGAGATTGGCAGAGGGTTTGCAAGGGCAGCAACAATGGACAAGTGCTGGTATGCCCGGCTGGAGTTCGAACACGTGTCGAGGATACAATTGTATAACTTGTACACTTCCGTCCCAGGTAGCAGTTCATTGGTCAGCTCGAGCATGAGTTCAAGGCGATCCTGGGGGTCATTGTATCCGTCATCGACAAACTTCATCATTGTAGATGCCACGATAAAACGTCTGCCAGCTCGATTCGCCAGCCGCATGAGTTTATCCGCAGTGGGCTGTGGGAAATCAGGATGGCGACAACGCAACTCTTTGAAAGAATGCTGCAAGAAGATATAGATGTCATTGTCAACATCTTCTCCATCTAACGAAATGGTGCCAGCAACGCCCTCCCCAGAAGTGTTCACCGGTATCTCGTACACCAGTGTGCGCATCTCTTCTTTTTGAATGACTTTACGGATGTGCTCTTCTGAGCGACTCGTGAGTAGAATGTGGAATACGGGAAGATCAGGATCACGAAGAGCTTGGCCGAGAAGGGAGATGAGATCAGCGACAGTCTCAGGTTCGCATTCATCGAGGGCATCGATAACAAACACCGGCGGACACTCGTGCAGCCTGGATTTCAGGTGCCAGAGAGGTTGGTGAAATAACGCCTTCATCTGGTCGCGAAGAGAGTTGCTGGGGTTTAGAACCGCAGGATTCTCGCGGATAGCTCTGTTCACGTCCTTCTGGACGCTGGGAAAATTGGTCGCAAGCTGGTAAGCAAGGGTCGCAAAGAAATGACCGGTCGTGCTGCGGTTCGTGTGCTTGCGCGAAAAAAAGAATGTCCCCGCGAGCCTTGTTTCGACATTCGTCTCTTCTGTCACTTTAAGACCCTTCATCATCTCAGCTACAGTGAATGCCACAGCAGACTTTCCGACGCCTGCCGTGCCATGCAGCCAAATGATTTGACTCTTCTCTCGCTTGTCTAATAATCCGCGGATGAGTTTGAGAACATCCACCCGGGTCCCTTCCAAACATTTCGGATGGGGCTGGCGTTCAGGGGAGTCATATTTAGCACCCAGGACAGCGACCTGGGACAGCTTCTCCCAAGTTCCTTCGGCCATTGCTAGAAGCTCGCCAGGGACTGACAGTCAGGTTAGAGAGCGAGAGTGATGATAAGGGAAGGAGATATTTACATCGATCCCAGTCACTTATCGGCAAAGGTTGATGATAGAATGTGACAAAAAATGTGAGTTAGAATGAGACAACTCGGGAAGCACTAGTTACGTTCAACGGTGTGGTTAGAAATCGCAATGGTGATGGCTAACTCGGAGGGGGCGACATACGACGACGTTATTTGAGGAGTCAATGTCTAGGCTGTAACTTTGTTTGAAGTCAAAATGTTTTATGTAAGTGGTGAAACGATTGAGTAACGGAGATATCAACGTTTAGAAAGGATGTTTGAGTAGAATGGACGATTGGTTGCAGTTCTATTCAAAGCTCGATGGATGGTGTATGTAGTCAAGTAGAAAGGGCAAGCAGGCGCTTGTAGGCTGGCTCCCAGCTGGAGAGCACGAGGCTACTGCACCGTGAACTTCTAGCCAGAATTCGACTTAGAGAACGTGACGGTCAAAGTTGAACGGACCGTACACGTACCGTGTCCGGCTCCATGGCTCGAGGAATCCATGTGCATGAGTGACAAACTCTCGATTACAAGTTGATTGCTTGATAATTTGAACCCCCGCGACGCTGAAGTGAATGCATTCTAGCATTTGGTTTATCTAATTGCAACTGTGTTGATTGAAGGGTTCAAATCATCATCGACTAGATCCACCTAGATCCTCCGAGAATGTTAAGAACGGGCTTCGTCTTTCGAATTCGCACTTCGTGCACGTGGTACCATTCAAGTTGTCTCGCCGATCGATGTGTGATGATATTGTGTACCAATACACATACTCCAAAAAATGATGCTGTCGTAAAAACGAGGAAATAACAAAACGAAATCGCAGATCAAGAATGCGATAAAGAAATATCTACTCATCATCATTCGGCGTCAGGTATTCATCATCACCGATCACCTGTTTGCGACCAGCACTCCGAGCCTGCCCCGCTGCGGCCGCTCATCCTCGTCCATAGGCGTAAGCGCCGAGTCATATGCTGCAGAGCTTGACGGTCCACCTAGAGCTGGTGAGGCACCAGGTAGTCCCGTCCCCGCAGTGACTCTCTCCAGCGTGTCGTGGAACACTTTTTCCATCTCCTCAGCATCTATGTATACCCACGAGCCCTCTTGGTTATACGTGAGCTTCCAGTCCTCTTTGTAGTGCGTGATACTCTTGTAATGTCCAGTGTTACTCCGCTTTCGAAGTAGGGACAAGGCGATCGGATGCGTGATTAACTGATAATAATCGGAGTAATCCTGATCGTATCGTTAGTATGTCGGTGTAACATGAGACCGGAAGCCTTCTACTCACTCTCCTGTCGGGGAGCTCCCGGAAAAGTTCGCAGCGTTTCCGGCCATCTTTGTCTTCACAAGCAAGAACCGCTCTGAGAACCTCGTTGAAAGCCTTCTTCATCTTATCCCTTATTGCAGGCGACATGTCACCCGCCTTCGTTTTCCGTCGTTTCTAGATATCATCAGAAAACGTTCAAAAGGAACACTCAAAACCAGCTCACCAGTGTCACGCTCTTCGTCGTCGTCATCGACTTCATCCCACGTTTCCGCTTGCCAGCCACACCAGGTGTGTCGTAGTCGTTGGTAGTCATCTTGCCCTTGCCCTTCTTCCCCTTGCGCCCAACACCCACGTCTGACGCTGGAGTATTACGACCAGGTGTATCGGTTTCCTTGAGAAGCTTGTTGGTAGCCCGTCGTTCTTTCTTGCCACGGGCACGATCAACGAGTTCCTGCAGATCCTCGCCATCCTCCACAGCCTAAAATTCCAATCAGCATGCAGGCATCGCGACATCCTACAAGACGCACCATCGTCCACTGCTCATCACTGAGACTGTCGTTATAATTGACGACACTGCGATGACGGTGACCACGACCCTCGATAGCATCACCAATCTCCTTTGGCTCGGACGGTTCATCCGTCTGATAGTACTCAGGCAGCTCTTCAAGCTGCATGAGGGGCAATGGCGGTTTCCCTCTGTTGCCGACCGCACGCCGTGCGTCCAACGCATCCCGTTCTCGCTGAAGATCCATCAAGCGGAAAACCTCAACCTCCTCAGTCATTTCTTGACGATATCTCGTTGAGTTCATGTCAGCAGCTTCTTCGTTCTCTTCCTCTTGGCCTGCTTCGAGGATGGACGCTGCATAACACTCATTAGCTGTATTATTTGGGATAAAGCTTCCGTAACACCCACCAAGAATTCTTCCTGCTCTTCCTGCATCGACTTCAAGTCGATGCCTATCCAAGCCGGTCGTTTCGACAACAAGGTTTAAACTGGTCGTCGAGATGATCGGCTTGGATAACCTTGTCGTCGATATCGAGCTTGTATCGCGCACGAGCATACATGGCTTCTTCGACACTCTTCTCTGTGATGAAACGGAGGATTCGGACAGCCTTGGCCTGGCCGATATGGTGAGCACGATCTTGAGCCTGAAGATCAGCGTGGGGAATTCCTGAGATATTATCATCAGCACGTCTGTCCAAGCAATAGCCAGAAGCTTATTCATCAGTCACTATCGAAGCTGTAAGCCTAGGCGTTAGCATAGAGAACGATGTGACCGCAAGACATAACGCACATGACAACCGCATCTGCAGTCTGTAAATTGAGACCCAAACCACCAGCTCGTGTTGAGAGGATGAAGACTTTAATCTCCGAATCCTTCATATTAAATTGTTGTACATGCAAGGCATGTTCGGATCCTCCGTCTTCGTATCACCGTCAAAACGGAAATACTTCCAGCCCATCATCTTGAAGAAATATTCCATGATATCCATTTGGAAGAAAATAAGGACTTGGTAGAAACAATGATCAGTGCAGTTCGGGCAGTCATAGAAAGCGACACACCATGTGATATGTTGCGAAGGATACGCGACACAAGTGGTAAGCGGATCCAATGATGGGACGGCAAGAGTGTGGAATGTCGAGAGCGGAGAATGTTGGGTCCAGACGATCAAGACCGGGCACAGGTGCACGGTATGTACATGTACTGCTTATCCGATACATCAAAAATCACAACGTTGTGTAGATTTGAAGAGAGCAGAGTAAAAATCTAGCATGCCACTTACATAAGACGCGTCGACGTACGCTCAAATTTGCAAACAGGAATTGGCAGAAACTTTCGTGGACGTCTGATCAGACGGGAACAACTTCAAACAAGAAAGTTTATCTTCCGGGGCGTACGGCCCGATTAGGATATTTGGCTCACTTTGAAGCAGATTCTCGAGGGATCATACAACGTCATCAATTGGTCAACATGACCTTAAAGTTTCAGAATGACCGCCTCCTCGCGAATGCGCCATGGGATAACACAGTGCGTCTATGGAATCTCGGGTCGGACCACCCATTTAGCACGAAGATTCTGTGGACTCTGCAGAATGGGAAGGGTTGTCGTGACGAAAATTTGTACGTGTAGGATGTCCATGCCATCCTTTGCAAAGAAGTCGGCTTCGAAGACCTAGTGTACGTTCTTTATGATATCGTGCCTTTCCAAATAATGCTTATCACCTTTGTACAGGTCGCAGCTGGAAAGTCGTTACAAATGGACGTACGTGACATGTTTCTTGACCTTTTCAGTCAATTAATAAGGTCGCTACAATCTAGAGTAATGTGACGCGACGTCCAGCCCAGAACTTTGCCCATCGACTACACCTAAGCTTTTCTGATGGCGCGCGACACGATATTCAATGTTCATGTGCGTCATCAGCATTTTTTATCAGTTTCTGTTCTGACTGATGTTCTCTCAGTCCTCACCGACGCGTAATATCCATGTTCGTTCATCTGCACGCCGTCGCAGCGGTGCTCTCTCACCTTCTCCAATCGCGCTCCTTGACTGCCTTTCTTAGCTCTTCCGCTACAACCCATCATCAGCGACCCGGAACCAACCGAAATACGGCAACGCCCAACTCGAATCATATTTCCTCTTCTTGGTCCTCCTATCGTTGAAATTACAGCTGTAGTAAAAGATAAATAAGTATGTTTTCTTCTCGTACATGTTCGATTTCCGTCGTTCAATGACTTCTGTGCAGGCGCTATTTGTTGCTCGACGTCCCGAACAAGACTATACGAAGGCGAACCGACTGCAGCAGCGACAGCAAGGCCAGGCATCGTCATCGCAAACCCGGCGTGCCGCTGCCGCATCGACGTCCACGACACCCCCTGCTCCCGATACTAATATCACACACCAAGTGCAGCAACTGTGCAATCATCACCTTGCTCTGGTGGCCTCGTTCCGTACTTTCCCTTTGCTGTCCATCTCCTCTACGCAGCAATGGTCACTAATACAGACGCAGCACATAGATATTTATTTCATCGTTATTTCGTTATCTCTTTCTTGATATGTTTTGACTTATAGTTTATCAATGACGTCTATCTAGCGTTTCCTACAACATTCTCATGCGGGTTAGTTTCAAAGCTATGCGTGAAGCATCCTTGATGATACTCTGCTTATATTCCGTCCGTGGTCATTGTCCGGTCACTATTATGCTGCACGGTTGACGAATTCCGGTTCCACACACACGCTGCATCTTCACCCAGCCCGTATGAACTGGAGTTTTTCCTGAACCGAGGGAAAGCTCAAGTCATGAGACCCCGTAGCATTGATAGCATGTTTGAGCTTCGCCTATTCGGTGCTGACTGACGGCATATGTGTGATGAGCATGCTTGTACTTACAGCGCCGGCGTTGCACCCGGGCCAGCCAATCTAGTGGGTGCTCCTCCCCACCACTGCGAAGTGGTAGTGTTAAATTTAGAACCCACGCCAAACTACGTGCTTGATACGACTCCTCCCAATTTTAGTTCTTTTTCATTCTCCTCGAGCCCGAACAGTTCTAAATTCGACAGAACCCTAGGGGCCAGCACGTGCTTCAAAACCTTCAAAGCGAAAGTACTTATCGACATTGTGTGATAGTACTGGCGATTTGAGTGTTTGGAGCCAATGCTACTAAGGACTCCTTTTCACGATGTCCCAGAGAAACACGAGCGATGCACTTATGACAGTCAATAGGTGCTGCTTGCTTGGGAAATCAGACCAAGAAATATAGAACGACTCTGGGTCATGAATTCCCGGAACTCTGTCACGGCAGAATATGGGGTACTACATCCAGGAAGTTCTGTTGTACCTGCTGTTTTCTTGACGTGCGCACAAGGGATTACACGGGAAATCGCAAGACCTGTTAAGAGTCGAGAAAAATTGGTGATCCTCTATGCGTAACTTCGTTCATTAACATAAGATCTAATTGTCTTCAGGTACTATACCTTATAGTCTACGTCACTTCGATGAAAGCAATTGGGTTGCTGTATGGAGAGGAGTCTTCTTCGTCTTCGCACCTGCGCCTCACTAACCACTAGGTAAGCCTCGCCGAAGCTTTCAGCCGTGCAATGTGTTTGAAATACTAGACTGCAGTGTCTGAATCTTCTGGCTAGTTCTTTGCATGCCAAGTTACGGGTCTTTACTCATCACCTTGTAAATTTATTACAGCGCCAGACTCAGCATTATTCTCAAGATATTTCGAGGACTGAACTTGGCGATGAAGACAATGATTTGGAACCTATTCGGCTGGGTGAATGACTGCAAATCTCTGTGTGTTATAAAATTGTGGGCTCGCAACCAACCTGGCGTATACTTCCACGGATAAATCCTCGACATCTCAAAAAGCGCGCATACACAGGTTGGTTACGAGTCTGATGAAACTGAAGGCGAGGACCCAAATCTTTTGGCTCATTTGCACTTCCTTGCGGCATATTAATGAGCAATTCAATCATATCGTTTGTCAGTCTACTCTGCTACGGCGTTCTGTAGCGAGGATGGTGAGGATAGCAGGTTCATAGCGAACTAGACGAGATCGATATAGAAACTAGGAGGGTGTTCGTTCGATCGACTTCTTTTCATGTCATTTTGTACTGCGATGGATTTCAACATGTAGTAAACACCGACATTCTATATTCAACATTCCAAATATTGTAAATACACAAGCAACGCGAAGAGAACATATCAATGCGAGATGACAGGACAACATGACATCTAGTGCATAAAATTGACAGTTTCAGACCCGGTCGGACTGAGATAACGATGACCCTGTAGCTTCATTAATGAGAAGATCCTTTGTGCGCAGGTCAGGTGCTGAATGAACAAAAATCCGAATTGGGAACACACCTGTGCAAGTTTCTGCCCTTCGGATAACGCAAGGAGGCAAGACCGCAAGCCCTTCAAACACCACTGCCTTTCAAGCCAGGAGAGGAGATGGCGATCCCAAAAGACCTTGAATGCACGATTGAGCGTGTCATCCGTTGGACTTGCAGCTCGCGAGAGATGGAAGACCCAGTTTTGGCATGCGTATTTCAGGGCGTCAGAAGATGATTGACTTCGCTCCCGTGCTTCGGTTGCGAAAACCGTGAACGCGGCCATAGCATGGATGACCTCGATGTCTGGACAATCTTGTAGGGATGCAGAGGTGGAATGATCCTGGGGTCTTAACGCCAGGAACGCCGGAAACATTAAGAAATCTGGTAAGCTTTTAAACTCCTGGATGAATTGAAAAGCTCCGGGTGGTAATTGCAATTGTGGGATAATTGCGCACTCGCTGATTGTTTCCAACGTATTCAAGAAGTCTTCCATGGTCATCCAGACAGACGCTGCAGGGGTCAATAGCCATGCTTGTCCATGGGATGTCTTGAGCCACCCTCGTCCACTCTGGGTCTGCAGCCACTCTCGTCCGCCCATGGTCTGCAGCCACTCTCGCCCGATCAGGGTCAGCAGCCACTCTCCCCCACTCTTTGTCTGTAGCCATTCTTGGCCACGTTCAGTCTGCAGCCCTTCTGGGGTCCGCAGCCACTCTCCGCCTAGAGTATGGAGCCATTGTCGCCCTCCTGGGGTCAGGAGCCACTCTTGCGCGCTCTGGGTCAGTAACCACACTCGACCCCTCTGGGTCAGCAGCCACTCTCGCCCGTGAAAGGTGTGCAGCCATGCATTCCCGATCGGAGTCTGCAGTTCATTTAGGGTCTGCAGGCGGTCGCGTTCACTGTGGGTCTCCAGCCACATCATACCGCTCTGAGTTTCCAGCCACTCCCTCTTGCCCTGTGTCTTCAGCCACTTCCTCCTGCCCCATGTTTCTAGCCACTCCCTCCCGCTCTGGGTCTCCAGCCACTCCCTCCCGCCCTGGGTCTCCAGCCACTCCCTTCCGCCCAACGTTTTCAGCCATTTCATCCCGCTCTGTGTTTCCAGCCACTCCATCCCGTCCCATGTTTCCAGCCACTCCATCCCGCCCCATGTTTCCAGCCACTTCATTCCACCCTGTATCTCCAGCGACTCCTGCTTGCTCTTTGTATTCAGCCACTCCCTCCCGCCCGACGTTTTCAGCCACTCCCTCCCGCTGTGTTTTTCCAGCCACTTCCTCCCGCCCTGCATCTCTAGCCACTTCCTCCCGCCTTGCATCTCCAGCCACTCCTCCCCACCCTGTGTCATCAGCCACTCCCTCCCGCTCTGTGTCTTCAGCCACTCCCTTCCGCCCCACGTTTCCGGCCACTTCCTCCCGCTCTGTGTCTTCAACCACTCCCTTCCGCCCTGCGTTTCCAGCCACTTCCTCCCACACCTCGTCACCAGCCACTCCTCCCCACCCTGTGTCTTCAGCCACTCCCTCCCGCTCTGGGAACGCAGCCAGTCTTGTCCACTCAGAGTTTCCAACGAATCGTTTATATTGATAGTCACCCGTGGCCTGCTCTGTGGAATAAACATCATCCGCTGCAACCACCATCGAGTCTGCAACCACCACCGCCAAGTCTGCAACCGCCTTCGAGTCTGCAGCCGCTCCCGAATCCGCAACCGCTCCTGAGTCTGCAGCCATTTCTGCCCGTTTGGGGTCTCTAGCCATTTCTTCCCACCTGGATTCCGCAGCCAGGTGTGCGGCATGTCCTCTAACGATTGGTAGTCCAGCCATTGTTGCCCGCTCTCGGTGTCCAGCCACTCTCGCCCACTCTTGGTGTCCAGCCACTCTCGCCCCCTATAAGCCCCCAGCCACTCTCGCCCACTTTTGGTGTCCAGCCATTGTCGCCCGCTCTCGTTGTCCAGCCACTCTCGCCCATTTATCTCCAGCCACTCTTGCCCACTCTTGGTGTTCAGCCATTGTCGCCCACGCTTAAGGTCCAGCCACTCTCGCCCCCTATAGGCACCCAGCCACTCTCGCCCGCTCTTGGTGTCCAGCCATTGTTCCCCGCTCTCGTTGTTCAGCCACTCTCGCCCATTTCTCTCCAGCCACTCTCGTCCACTCTTGGTGTCGAGCCATTGTCGCCCACTCTCAGTGCCCAGCCACTCTCTCCCGCTTTCGGTGTCCAGCCACCCTCGCTCAATGTTCGGTAGCTCCCCTCTCCCAATCTCGATGACAGGCCCTTGTCGCCCGCTCTCGGTGTTCCGCCACTCTCGCCCGATCTCGGTCTGCAGCCATTCTCGGCCACCCGGGGTCTGCAGCCATTCTTCGCCACTCTGGGTCTGTAGCCATTTTCGGCCACTCTTGGTCTGCAGCCATTCTCGGCCACTCTTGGTCTGCAGCCATTTCCGGCCACTCTTGGTCTGCAGCCAATCTCCTCCCCTCCAGGCCTGCAGCCATTCTCGGCCACTCGGGGTCCCTTGCAGCCATTCTTCGCCACTCTTGGTCTGCAGCCACTCTCCTCCCCTCCAAGTCTGCAGCCATTCTTGGCCACTCGGGGTCTCTTGCAGCCACACTTTTCCGGTCGAGGTCTGAAGCCACTCTTGTCCGTGTCGATTCTGTAACCACTCTCCTCCAGTCTGGGTATGCAGCCATTCCCCAATCTGGGCCTGCAACCATTCTCGCCCGCTCGAGGTTTTCAGCCAGCCTTGCCCGCTGATGGTCTCCAGCCAGTCTCGCCCATTCAAAGTCTCCAATGGCATTTGCTCGCTAGCGTCTCCGGCAACTTGCCGCCGCCTCTCAGTCCACGCCCACCCTCGCCCGCTCTGCAGCCAACCTCTCCCTCTCTCAGTCTGCAACCAAGTGTCCCCCGCATGGGTCTGTAGCCAATGCTCCCCACCCCGGGTCTCCAACCAGTCTTCTCCTTTCTGGGTTCGCAGATAGTCTTCCCCACCTTGGGTCTGCAGCCATGGCACGCCCGTTCAAAGTCTCTAGCCAGCACCGCAAACCACGTGCTCCCCGAAGCCATAACAGACCCGTAAGAACATGGAGTGGCTCTGGTGGCTCAACGACGAAGGCTAATGTTTGTTGCAAGCTCTTCGGGTCATAGGTTTGCATAGCTTGGTTGTGCTCCTTCAATGCTGAGAGCTCAACCAGGAGGTCTGTGCATTCTGGAATGTCTTGGATCATCAAGCGGAAAGAAGAATGAGCGAGCAGGGAATGTGGTGCTGTGATGGATTGTAATCCAAGGAGGCTGCAGTTTGAGAAGTCTGAAACATAGTCACGAATGGACGAGTGGTAGATATTTACGGGCAGGCTACTGTCGGCGGGAATGTCCATAAAAGACCGTAGCTGTGCCAGTACGGTTGCGAGATCACTGCCTTGAAGAGGACCAAGAAGCTTCGAAATCTGTGAGATCGGCAGAGGGTCTGCAAGGGCAGAAACAATGGACAAGTGCTGGTACGCCCGGCTGGGGTTCGAACAGGTGCCGAGGATACAGTTATATAACTTGTACACTTGCGTTCCAGGTAGCAGTTCATTGGTTAGTTTGAGCATGAGCTCAAGGCCATCCCGGGGGTCACTGTGTCCGTCATCGATAAACTTCATCATTGTAGATGCCACGATGAAACGTCTGCCAGCTCGGTTCGCCAGCCGCTTAAGTTTATCCTCAGTAGGCTGCGGGAAATCAGGATGGCGACTTTGCAACTCTTTGAAGGAATGCTGCAAGAAGATATAGATGTCATTGTCAACATCTTCGCCGTCTAACGAAATGGTGCCAGCAATGCCCTCCCCAGAAGTGTTCACCGGTATCTCGTACACCAGTGTACGCATCTTTTCTTTTTGAATGGCTTTACGGATATGCTCTTCCAGGCGACTCGTGAGTAAAATGTGGAACACGGGAAGCTCAGGATCACGAAGAGCTTCGCCGAGGAGGGAGATGAGATCGGCGACGGTTTCAGGTTTGCATTCGTCGAGGGCATCGATAACAAACACCGGAGGCGGACACTCGCGCAGCCTGGATTCCAGGTGCAAGAGAGGTCGGCGAAATAACGCCTTCATCTGGTCGCAAAGAGAGTTGCTGGGATTTAGAACCGCAGGATTATCGCGAATAGCGCTGTTCACGTTCGTCCGGACGCTGGGAAATTGGTCGCAAGCTGGTAAGCAAGGGTCGCAAAGAAATGACCGGTCGTGCTGCGGTTCGTATGCTTCCGCGAGAAAAAGAATGTCCCCGCGAGCCTTGTTTCGACATTCGTCTCTTCTGTCACTTTAAGACCTTTCATCATCTCAGCTACAGTGAATGCCACAGCAGACTTTCCGACGCCTGCCGTGCCATGCAGCCAGATGATTTGCTTCTCTCGTTTGTTCAGTAATCCACGAATCAGTTTGAGAACGTCCACCCGGGTCCCTTCCAAACATTTCGGATGGGGCTGACGTTCAGGGGAGTCATATTTAGCACCCAGGACAGCGACCTGGGACAGTTTCTCCCAAGTTCCTTCGGCCATTGCTAGAAGCTCGCCAGGAACTGCTAGTCAGGTCAGAGAGCGAGTCGATAAGGGAAGGAGATATTTACATTGATCTCAGTTACTTATTGACAGAGGTTGATGATAGAATGCGACACAAAATATGAGTTAGAATGAAACAAGTCGGGGAATCACTACGTAGTTGGGTTCAACAGTATAATCAGAAATCGTAACGGCGATGTCATGCTATCTCAGAGGGGACGACGTACGACGATGTTAATTGAAGAATCAACGTCTAAAGCTGAAACTTCGTTTTTTCGAGTCCGGAGGAAGTCGTGAAACGATTCTTGGGTATCAGCCTGCCCAGTAAGCGTACTCACAGTTCGAGTGGGCGGCAGCAAAAAGATCGAGCAATGGAGATAGAAACGTAAGAAGGATGTTTGAGATAGAATGGATAATCAATTGGAGTGCTATTCCAAGTTGCTAGATGGTGGTTGAATGCAGTCAAGTTGAAAGGACGAGCGCTTGTCTCAAGTTGTTTGACTGCACTGCCAGGCACAAGGTTGCTGTGTATGGCCCCCGCCACCTTAGCGCCAGAGGTTATTTAAATAACTAAAATTCGAAGTCACACGAATAGTTGAACCTAGTTGAACGCACCGGTACTTCATACATGAACGTTTGAACTCTCACTGTAGCTGTTGAATACTTCAAGGATATCGATGACCTCGGATGCGGCTGAAGCTGAGGTTGTACTGTTGCACCCCTCTCCGAGTCACTGTGCAACACGAGTGTCACCACACACCGCTAGCTGGGATAGTCTTCTGACCCAGTCGGCTCGATGATAGTATGTCACAGACTATATTTGCCCTTGGTGATTTGCACTGATCGAGAACGATTGAAATGAACGCAATGAGATTGTTGAGAAAATTTTGGGACAATTGTGTCGTTCGTCCTTTCAGATGAACATGAGCGTCATCTGTGACAGTTCTTCAATGAGGTGTATCTTCGGTAAGTCTACCAGTAATCTGGGCTTAGCTAGAGCCGCTTATGACTCGGAGCTGTAGACTAGAATAGAGTCTCGGCAAGTGATTGAACAGAACAACGCTGAGGTAAAGCTGCAACCAGACGAGTGCAAAGAGTATTGTACTTACAGTAATCATATTGATCGAAGAATCCAAATTTCAAATCATCAATCTCAGAGATCCTCGACATCATGTTCAGAGCGGGCTTCATCTCACATGTGTCTGATAATAATATTGTGTACCAATACATATACTCCAAAATTGATGGTCATAAAAACGAGGAAAGAACAAAACGAAAACGCAGATCAAGAATGCGATAAAGAAATATCTACTCATCATCACTCGGCGTCAGGTATTCATCATCACTGATCACCTGTTTGCGACCAGCACTCCGAGCCCTGCCCCGCTGCGGCCGCTCATCCTCGTCCATAGGCGTAAGCGCGGAGTCATATGCTGCGGAGCTTGACGGTCCACCTAGAGTTGGTGAGGCACCAGGTAGTCCCGTCCCAGCAGTGACTCTCTCCAACGTGTCGTGGAACACTTTTTCCATCTCCTCAGCATCTATGTATACCCACGAGCCCTCTTGGTTATACGTCCGCGCGTTGTCGAACATGAGCTTCCAGTCCTCTTTGTAGTGCGTGATACTCTTGTAATGTCCAGTGTTACCCCGCTTTCGAAGTAGGGACAAGGCGATCGGATGCGTGATTAACTGATAATAATCGGGGTAATCCTGATCGTATCGTTAGTATGTCGGTGTAACATGAGACAGGAAGTCTTCTACTCACTCTCCTGTCGGGGAGCTCCCGGAAAAGTTCGCAGCGTTTCCGACCATCCTTGTCTTCACAAGCAAGAACCGCTCTGAGAACCTCGTTGAAAGCCTTCTTCATCTTATCCCTTATTGCAGGCGACATGTCACCCGCCTTCGTTTTCCGTCGTTTCTAGATATCATCAGAAAACGTTCAAAAGGAAAACTCAAAATCAGCTCACCATGTCACGCTCTTCGTCGTCGTCATCGATCACCGAAGGCGTCACAGACATGGACTTCATCCCACGTTTCCGCTTGCCAGCCACACCAGGTGTGTCGTAGTCGTTGGCAGTCATCTTGCCCTTGCCCTTCTTCCCTTTGCGCCCAACACCCACATCTGACGCTGGAGTATTACGACCAGGTGTATCGGTGTCCTTCAGAAGCTTGTTGGCAGCCCGTCGTTCTTTCTTGCCACGAGCACGATCAACGAGTTCCTGCAAATCCTCGCCATCCTCCACAGCCTAAGATTCCAATCAGCATGCATGCATCGCGACATCCTACAAGACGTACCATCGCCCACTGCTCATCGCTGAGACCGTCGTTATAATTGACGATATTACGACGACGCTGACCACGGCCCTCGATAGCATCATCAATCTCCTTCGGCTCGAACGGTTCGTCCGTCTGATAGCACTCAGGCAACTCTTCAAGTTGCATGAGGGGCAACGGCGGTTTCCCCCTGTTGCCGACCGCGCGCCATGCGTCCAACGCATCCCGTTCTCGCTGAAGATCCATCGAGCGGAAAATCTCAACCTCCTCGTCATTTCTTGCCAACATTTCGTTAAGTTCATCGTCATTCATGTCACCAGCTTCTTCGTTCTCCTCCTCTTGGTCTGCTTCGAGGATGGACCGCTGCAGACCATTCATTTAGCTAGCCGTTATTTGGGAGAGCTGTTGTACCCACCAAGAATTCTTCCTGCTCTTCCTGCGTCGACTTGTTATCGAACCGACCGGCTTGGATGACCTTGTCGTCGATATCGAGCTTGTATCGCGCGCGAGCATACATGGCTTCTTCGACACTCTTTTCTGTGATGAAAACGGAGGATTCGGACAGCCTTGGTCTGGCCGATACGATGAGCACGATCTTGAGCCTGAAGATCAGCGTGGGGATTCCTGAGATATTATCATCAGCACGTCTGTCCAAGCAATAGCCAGAAGCTTATTCACCAGTCACTATCGAAGCTGCAAACATAGACGTCAGCATAGAGAACGACGCGACCGCAAGAGATAACGCACATTATAACCGTATCTGCAGTCTGCAAATTGAGACCTAAACCACCAGCTCGCGTTGAGAGGATGAAGACTTTAATCTCCGAATCCTTCGCATTGAATTGCTGTACATGCAAGGCACGCTCATCCGTCTTCGTACCACCGTCAAGACGGAGATACTTCCAGCCCATCATCTTCAAGAAATCTTCCATGATATCCATGACCTTCGTCATTTGGAAGAAAATAAGGACCTGGTAGAAACAGTTATCAGTATAACTCGGTCAATCGTAGAAAGTGACGCACCCTGTGACCCGTTGAGAAGAACTTGGGAAGGATGCGCGACAAAAGCTCGAGTTTGCCAGCTGACCTGACCAATTTATCGTCGATGAGCCCGGTGGGATTGACCTTGTCCTCGACGCTCTCGAACAAGAACGGATGTTGACAGATCTTGCGCAGCTGCATGAGCTCATTGCTCAGACCTTTCACCCCTCCAGATTTGCTAACAAACCAAAGATCAGCACTACATCCCGCCCACTCCGCTGAAAACAAAAAACGTACCCCTTTGCATCCTTCCCATTGGCGATCATCTTGTGCTTCTTCATCTGCCTATACAGCTGACTCTGCAGGGCACTCATGCGAACTTTGATCACTTTCTCCACCTTGTCCGGAAGTTCACTCTCCACGTCTTTTTTCAACCTTCTCAACAAGAACGGCCGCAACACCTTATGCAATCGCCGGATGATGAGCAGAGCCTCTTCTTCGTTCAACTCGATCTTGTCCCCTGTACCCGAGTTCGCGAATGGCGTGTTGAACCACTCGTCAAATGACTTCACGGAGTTGAAGATCTTGGGCAGGACAAAGTTGAGGAGGGCCCAAAGTTCGGGAAGGTTGTTCTGAAGGGGGGTACCGGTGAGGATGAGGCGGTAGCGAGAATGGTAGTATTGCGTGAGCGTCTGCGCAAGTTTTGACTGGGTGTTCTTCATACGATGTCCCTCGTCTAATACCGAAGATGAACAACCAAGCACCGACGAAATGCTCAAATCCACTCACCGATGATCATATGCACCCATTTGAGTTTGCTGAGGATAGGCCGGTCCTTGATGATGTACTCATATGTAGTGAGCAGAACCTGGAACTGGCCCATCCGCAGTTCGCCTTGGAGGTTGCGACGTTGCGCAGGGTTGCCCTTGTACGAGATCATTTTCACCGTCGGCGCCCACTTTGCGAATTCGCCGGACCAGTTCGTCATTGTTGATAGAGGCACGATGACGAGATAAGGCCCGCGTTGTCTCTTGACCTCGATTAGGAAGGTAACCAGTGAGATGGTCTGGATGGTTTTACCGAGACCCTACGCTCGTGTGAGGATGCGATATAAAGAACCCAAATGTGGCTGCTCACCATCTCATCTGCAAGGATACCATTGAGCTTGTTGTTGTAAAGACTGACCATCCATTGCAAGCCCTTGAGCTGGTAGTCCTTGAGCTGACCGCCGATAAGAATGCCTGGCTGCTTCATGACCTTCTCCGAAATGCGATGTGCAACAGCGTAGTAGTCCACCTTGCCCTTATCATCCTGGGCATCAGCACTGACCTGGGCGCCAAACGTGGCCTCATTTGCGGGGCCTTCCTCTTGGTCAAAGTTCGTATCCAAGGGGCCAGACTCATTCTGCTGCGCCACGACAGCCTGCGCAAGCGAATCGAGATAGGCGTCCGTCTGCCGCAGCAAATGGGTGATGCGCGTATCCTTTGCTGTATCAATAAGCTTCATATACGCCTCCTCATCATCCGCCTTAAGCGCCTTCAAACGCTCCTTCGATATCCTCTCGATACGCTTCTGCTCCTCTTTCTCAGTGAACGCATGGAACGACAACACGGCACGCCCGAGCTTCGCGACTCGTTCCTGCGCAGAACGGTTCACAGCGATGATGTCTCGTCCGTGTTGGCAGATGATGCCGAGCTGTTCGACGTGCTTGTGTTTTGCACGCCTCTCGCGGTCGATACGTTGCTTGCGTTCCGCCTGCTCAGTCATGCGTGCATCTCTGAGTGTAGGCTTGCGGGCCCGTCTAAAGTCCACGCGGTTCAGCGGGAGCAGGGTGCCTTGGATCAGGCGCTCCGCAACAATCGCGCGCATAGCGCGTTGCTTCTCGAGCACCTTGAGGGACTTGAGCTCGATCATTGCGCGTAGCTTCCCGTGTGGGGACAGCGCTGAGTTGTCATTGACGGGCTCTCGCTTGTGCGAGCCGAGGATAACGTCCGCCAGAGAATCAAAGTTCCCATCACCGATGGTGGCTGGGATCTCCTCGAGCTCTTTGATGCGCTGTTGGACGCGTGCTTCGATGAAGCGATCGCGCTCGTTGATGATCTGGTGCACGTCGAGGCCTGCAGGCATTATGGAGGGAATGAGGAGGCGCTGAAGGCGCGTTGCGACCATAGTTGGGTCAACGTTGGGTGGGCGCTCGAGGTGGGAGAAGGGAAGCTTGAATGCGTTATACGGGTACACGCCAGAGTCTACTGCTTCTTCGAGGAAAGGACCTTTGGGAAGATCAGCAGGGTCGATGGGAGGACCATGCTCTTCTTCTTTTATGACTTCAACTGGCACAGGTGTTTCAGTAGGTGGGGGCGGGGCAATTTGGCCTTTCTGTATTTTAGCAGCGCTGTCAACTATACGGGAGGGCACGTCTGGGCCCTGCAGAAGGTTTTCGAGATCTGGGACGGCGGTGTTGGGAACGCGAATTGCATGCTGCAGGTGGTCTGGGATGGGGGAACCGCGGGTGACGAGTCTGTAGGCCATTATCTGAGCGCGTAAAGCAGATATTTGATCTGGAGTGAATGATACGGGGGTAATGGGGGGAGCTGGAACAGACTGTGGTGCAGAGTGACCGTTGACAGCAGCGCCATTAATGAGACCATCAGTGGAATGAGATGATTGTGGTTGGTGGCCGTTTGACTGCGGCTGGTCTGGGTGCGATTGTTTAGCTAAAGGTCATAAGTTTAGCCTCCTTTAAACATTTCAAGAGACTGACTCATTTGTTGTTGAGTTCCTTGTGAATAGACATTGACTTGCTTGACAAGCTGTGCAAGTTCAGGGGAGGTCTCCATTGTGGCGCCTGATTGCTTGAGTTCTTTAATGCGCTGAAAAGCGGTAAAGACATATCAATCTCTGTAGTAGATTAAGACTGACCTGAATAATCATATTATAACGGTGCATATGTGCTTGACGCTGCTGAGCAGGCGATAACTGCTGCTGCTGCTGTTGATTCATTGCAGGCTGTATCTGTTGATTATTAGTGAATGAATTTTGTTGGTGACCAGGCTGTATCAGGAGTTGGCCTTGCATGGCCATGGGTGGCTTGTCCAGCCTACAAGTACGTGCCTCTCGGCTCTCCTCAAGAGTCAAAACAAAAGAAGGAACGCCGTGGGAAATAGTTTTGCGCAGCCTGTTGTCAGCAAGTCACGACGGTCACGTGCTTCATCCCTAATTGACGCGTTTCTCATTGAACGTGTTGCTTTTCACCACCACTATGCCAGCTGAACGTGCAGGAGTATGCTTCTTTTTTTTCGTTGTAATTTTGTTTCTAACATGTTCCGCAGTACACCGTGACAATGTTCCTCATCGACATCTCTCCGTCGATGGGTGCAACAAGATCCATAGAATTACCCCCTACGCCCAACGGGGAGCAGCGCACCACAGAGATGACCAACCTCGAATGGGCATTACAATTCGTAAAACTCAAGATCCAAGAAATGGTACGTTGACTAAACAGACACTTGCTCTTATCAACTCATGGCGATACAGATTTTTAATGGCCGGAAGACGGACCAATGCGGTGTCATCCTATTTGGTTCCGAAGGTGCGTCACCATTTCGTGTATGCCTCACGATTTTTCCGACTATAGTTTAGAGACGAACAACATCATTCACGAAAAGAACGGCGGTTACCAACACGTATCAGAATACATTCCCATCGCACATCCCAATTCAACCACCCTCGCCAAGCTCGTCACCCTCCAGCCTTCAGAGAACTCAGGAGATCGTGTGTACTCACTAATTTCTTAGAGTTCTGACATCTCATTCTCTGCAGCTATCGACGCCCTCATCGTCGGTATCGAAACACAAGATATCTACCTGAACAAGAAGCGCACATGGACGCGTAAAATCGTCATCGTGACAGATGGCCAGAGTCCCATGGAAATCGAGGACTGGGAGGCGACTGTCAAGAAAATGAATGCCCTTGCTATATCTCTTACTGTTATGTAAGTCACTCGTTCAATCCTTTGTTCGTGTCCTGATTTGTACTTCACAGCGGTGTCGACTTTGATGACGACGAATTCCCTTTCCACGAGGAGGACAAGTCTACCATAAAGGTACATTTTGTCCTCTTCATCTTTTCAAATCTAATCTCTTTTCTTCAGGTCGAAAATGAAGCATTTTACCACAAGCTCACCTCGTCCCTTGATGACGGCCTGGTCGGAACTTGTGTTTTTGCTCTCCAAGAAATCGCCAGACCAGACATGAAACAAACCAAATCCGCACTTATGGGCACCGTTCTCCGCCTCGGCGATGTCGACGTGCGACCGGAGGAGGCCATTGAAATCCTCGTCAAAGCCAGCAAATGCACAGCCCTTGCACGCCCCAAGAGCTGGAAGAAATTCGGCCGACGCGAAAAAACTGACGAACAAATGCAAGTCGATGAAGAGGAAGAAAAGACGGTGTTTGCGCAGCTGAAGATGCGTAGCGAGTACTACATTGATCGCTCAACCCAGGATGGAGAAGAACAGGATAAGATGGATACGGGCAGTGACGATGAGGAAGACAAGGACAAGAACCTCGAAAAGGTGGAGAAGGAACAGCTCATCAGGGGCTTCAAATACGGTTCCACGTACGCTCCGTGCCCTGATGGGCAGTTTCGGCGCTTGAATACAAGAAAGGGCATCGACATTTGCGGATTTTTCCATGCAAAGAACGTACGCACACCTCTTTGTTTCCATGTGCGTAGCTCACGCAGACACAGTTCCGCCGGGAGCTAGCGATGGGTGAAGTCCAATACGTATGGGCAGACCCCGGTGCACCACAGCAGCAGGTCGCGCTCTCGTCCATCGTACAAGCCATGTATGAGAAAGGCGTCCTCGCTATCGCGCGCTGGGTCTCTAAGGACGGCATGGACCCAAAGATGGGCGTTTTAGAGGCACGCGTTGATCCAAATATTGATTATCTGCTGTGGGTGCAAGTACGTCTCCCCCCATCCTTCCCTACCCTCGGCCTGGACTAAATCTGGGTATGATAGATGCCCTTCGCAGACGACGTCCGGAAATACACCTTCGCCTCCCTCGAGAACCTTGTATCAAAAAACGGCGAATCAATCACAAAGCACCCTTACCTCCCCACAGAAGATCAACTCGAAGCCATGGGCAAATTTATCGACTCCATGGACATCATGGATTCAGGGGAGAATGACGCTGAAGGGTGCGTTTTCGATTCACCAAAAGGCTTGTTTTGTTGTCCTGAGTCACTTATCAAACAGGAAACCAGTTCCATGGTACGACACCCAACAGTCGTACAACCCCGCTATCCATCGCACGAAACAGGCGCTCTTCCACAGCGCAGTCGTGAATGACATTACCAGCAACCCCCTTCCGCCACCCCATCCCGAACTCCTCAGATACATCAACCCTCCCCAGTGGGCCCTCAAAGCTAGCAAAGGCGCAATCGCAGAATGCAAAGCAGTGTTCAAAGTCAAAGAAGGTACGCGCTCCATTACCTTGCTTTTCATAATTCTCTCAATACTCATACTACTTATCTCATTCATCCAGTACCCAAGAAAGCCACCAAAGTCCGTAAAGATGGCCACGTCCGCGCCATGGACGAAGACGAAGACATGCTCCTCCTCGACAAAAAACCAGCCGCGTCGCGCAAAGGCAAAGAACCCGCCGCGTCCCAAGTACCCCTCTCCCCCAAACTCGCACGCCCAGCCAAGAAATCCGCCGCTTCAGATTCTGAGACGGAAGAAGAATCAGACCGGGAGCCACTCTTGCTCAGCAAGCGGCCCTTTAACGCGCTGCCCACCCCAGAACGCTCGATGTCACCTGATGTGGACCCTGGCCGTGCACCGGGTCGTATCATCGGCTCGACGTACCCCTTGCGTGATTTCAAGACCAACCTTGCACAAGGGGACGTGGTGACAAAGGCTGTGGAAGACATGGGCGTCATCATCAAAGAGGTGGTGGTGAGGCCGTTCGCGTCGAGGCGGCATAAGGAGATGATTGAGTGTATGGTCGCTATGCGGGATACGTCTTTGAAAGAGGATGAGATTGATGCTTGGAATGCGTAAGTATTTGAATCGTCTAGGCGCTCAAATGCTTATTGTTACCAGTTTCCTGAGGGACCTGAAGGAATCGTGTCACAAGGAGGCCGGAAACCCCGAATTCTGGCAAGAGGTGCAAAAGCTTGGCCGCAGTCTCAGTCTCATCAGTGAGCCCGAGGCAAAGAAACTGGGGGGTCATTCTGAGTTTTCCGAGTCTGCATCTGAAGCAGTAAGTTGTCTCTGACAGTTAATGAACGTCACCTGATGAACCCTCTGCATCTTAGTTCATTACCCAATGATTGTGGAGCTTCTTTTTTGATTTAACTGTCGGACTATATGCTACCCACTTGCATTGTGTTTTTTTTACCGTACTTGACTATTCGCCTAAATGCCTTGATAAAAATTTAATTTGTCGTACCTCACTTCCGTCCCCACCACCCCTCGAGCAAACTACTAAGTCCACCCCTTGCAGGCGCCTGTGGTTCTGGTGTTTTAGGTCTCGCCACCTCCTCCAACCGTGATTTCGCAGGCACGGCTTGCGCAGGAACAAGTGCCGGTGCAGATGCCTTCCCAGCTCTCTCCTGCAATCTGTCCATATCCAGCTGCACATAGTTTAACGCGATATCGAAAAACAATGGTTTCTTGTATGTCTTGTTGTCCGCGTCGATGGAGCCGCCGTTGTATGCAAACCATTCGTTTTTGATCGTCAGGCCGTCTTGAGTGATGGTGGATTCTAGAGCATCGAGATCGGAAGACGTCAGTGGATAGTAGGCAGGTGATCCGGAAGAGATAGGGTCTTCTGAGAAGATGGACAACGTAGAACGCGTTTCACGGAGATATATGGTTGCGTGTTGGATCAATGAGAGAGCTTCGGCGTATTTTTTCACGGCTACATAGCACTGTGCGAGATAAGAACATCTTGAAACACTGTCAGCACATGAGATTAATGCAGAAGAAGTTGATCTTTACCTGCGGGCTTTGGTGAATGTAAGACGGGCCTCGACAGCAGACGCTAGGTCAGGGCTCTCGTCCACGATGCTCAAATTGCGCATCTGGGCAAGACTTTGGATGACAGTGTCCAGGAGCTTGACCACTGCAGGATAAAGTCGGGCGTCGACATGCTCTTTCTTTGGTTTTGCAGAGGCCTGTGGTCGATGCGAGGTGAGAAGAGTGGAGACTAGGAGGAGATCACGCTGGATCCGGCGAGAGAGCAATTGGTAGACAATGTAAGCGTAAACAAAGTGGATATCACGCGTGCCGGCTGCAGAAGTAGATGAACTTCCAGAATTCTGTCGAGTTGATGAGTGATAAATACAAATCGATGAAGGTGACGGCACACCTGTTGCGCTTCAACCAGTTTCCTGGCCAGCTCTTCAGCATCGCTGAGAGCGAGGAGAATAGCATCATATGCGGCAACGCCCTTCTTGGACCCATGACCACCTGGCTTGCCTTTCCTCCCCTTATCGCTAGCACCCTCTGCTCGAGCAGGCTCACGCGATTGCGTAATCTTCGCCTCTGCCTCCTGCACCCGCAGCAATACATCCACCAACTCTGGATTGCGCACCGGCACAGGCTGACCTTCCCACATCAAAGTCGTCAACTTTTTCCTCCCCTCACCTTTCCCAGTCACCTCTCCCTCCTGCCTAAATTTCTGAATTAGAGTATCACATCCCTCGACGATCTCCCCTCGATGCTTCTCCGACAACTCAGCAGCGATCGCATCTACATCATACGCTCTCTCCCTTCCAAGCTCATGTGCGCAATACCTGATTTCGGGGCCGATTTCATCTGCAAACACCGTTGCGAGAGCCTGGTCTCTGCTTGTAATAGCGCGATCAGCGAGTTCGTCGAGAAGGTGCCTTGCAACGCTAAGCTGGATCACTGCATCCTCAAAGTTGTCCCGGTATCGCAGGAAGCGCCCGTTGAGGATCAGAGTGTAGATGGTGATTTGCATGAGCCCTTCTGCAGAAAGGCGTGAAGATGCATATAAAGATTGACAGTGCGATAGAAGTTGCGTCGACCAGTGTACTGCACGACGGAAGCGTCCTGTAGCACTATGCCGCAGGGTTCCAGCTTGATCTTCATTGGCTGGCTGAAGAGATTGGGTAACGAGATCTTGGGAGTAAGCCCAGGCACGTTCTGACTCGAAGAGTAGAAGCTCCAAGCTATCCGAGATTCATTAATTCTTGATATGTGAAATGTGATGTGGCACGCACTGTCCATCCTTGATGATATCTGTGCTCAAGGGAGGCAGTTTCTTGAATTCTCGGCCCTTGCCATGGGTCATTTTGAGAGAGGACCGGAGACGATGGGTCCTATTGGCGCAGTGCTTCCTGTATCGCGTGAAATCATTGTACCGGAGACCATAAGCAGTCCGTTGTTCGTTGGCTAGTTGTAAAGCTGTTGGGGGATATAAGCCTGTCTCACACCGATAAGCCTTGAGTAACTAACCTCTGAATGATAATTTGTTTTCTGACATGGTGACCAGAATGAAAGCTGGACACGTACTCTACAATTTTATTCTATTGATGTGTAGAATGTCGCAGTAGGATGTGGAAGCTGAAAGAGGCCGCTCGTCCAAACGCGGCTTGATCACGGTTTCGCAGTACTTGAAGACGCGCAAGCTTCATCTTCTTTACAACTTTCGAACATCTCAAATGGCAGAAGAAACATTACCGTCAACTCTGCAAAATGTTCTGGATCAAAAGTCCTTGAAATGGATATTCTGCGGTATGTGCTTCACTATCCAGCTGCTTGCCCAGCTCACCCTGGCATTGACTCGGATGCGATGCAGGTGGTAAGGGTGGTGTCGGTACGTGGCCCCTTGAGCCTGAACTATTAAAAACCTGATCCATACGTACAGGGAAAACAACCACCTCGTGTTCGCTAGCCATCCAACTCGCACAGTGCCGAGAATCGGTGCTACTCATCGTACGTGGTCACATCTACGGTCTCAGAGGCCGATGTCCACCCTCAGCTTTAGTCCACCGACCCAGCACATAATCTGTCGGATGCTTTCGGACAGAAGTTCTCCAAAGACGCGACAAAGGTCAACGGATTCGATAACCTGTCCGCTATGGAAATCGATCCTACAAGTGCAATCCAGGAGATGGTCGAGCAATGTATGCGTTAACATCCCACAACCCTACTCTTGTCATGCTGACACTTTGCAACCCCAGCCGACTCAAATGGCATGATGGGCTCGATGATGCAAGATCTTGCATTCGCTATTCCTGGTGTTGACGAGGCAATGAGTTTTGCCGAGATCATGAAGTTCGTCATCTAACTTCTGACTTCCGTGGATTGACGAAACAATGTCTTCACAGACACGTCAAGTCGATGGAATATTCAGTCATCGTGTTTGATACCGCACCGACAGGTCATACCCTGCGTTTCCTTTCGTTTCCCACTGTACTGGAGAAGGCCCTGGGCAAACTCAGCACGCTCAGTGGTCAATTTGGACCCATGATCAGACAAATGTCAAGTATGATGGGCGGTCAGCAGGATTCTCAGGAGGATATGTTTGCAAAGCTAGAGTCTATGCGCGCTGTGATTAACGAAGTCAACACACAATTCAAGGACCCTGTACGCCTCATCATTGAACACACCGGAACTATCTCATCTCATATTATTTTCAGGAAAAGACCACTTTCGTTTGTGTTTGCATCTCCGAGTTCCTGTCCCTGTACGAGACGGAGCGTCTCGTTCAGGAACTGACGGCTTACGAGATCGACACGCATAACATCGTCGTCAACCAGCTGCTCTTCCCTAAGACATGCAAGTACTCGCTACTGCTCCACGTAATGCTATTCTAATTTTAATCTAGCATCTAACTGCGAGCATTGCCAAGTACGAAGAAAGATGCAACAAAAGTATCTTGCCGAGGCCCATGAACTCTACGACGAGTTCTTCCACATCGTTCAGCTACCATTACTGACGGAAGAAGTTCGTGGTCCAGAGAAGTTGAAGGAGTTTAGCAAGATGCTGGTAGAGCCATATGTTCCTAACGTTGACTGATGAGCTGAGGGTGGTTGACCGGTAATTCATGGAGCAGCACGTATAATACATTTTACTTTTCGGACACTGAGGTGCTTTATACCTGTGATCCAATGGCAAGCATTCTGATATCACTGGTACACGTTAATATTATGCCGGGGTTTCCCTTCGTGAAGGATTGATAAGCCTGTATAAACTTCCATCGAGGTGAGCAACTGCATGTGGGCATCCACTTGTCTCCAAATCTGTCCAGCACGGGTTACCAAGCTGTCTTTCTCACCAATAGATCTGCACCTCGTGGGTATAAACAGACCTCTATAGTCCACGCGCGCCGTAGATAAGCAGACGGATCAAAGTCGGGCAGGACTTAGCAGGACTCGTGGAAATCAAGCATGCAATCATGGAGTCTACAAGCGTCATCTGTGAGGTCTAAGCTCCATAACTTCATAGCGAAAATCCCATGAATAGACCCAAAGAACTGGAATATGACTCCTTGCGTTGCCTCGACGATCCCTTTGGTGGTACAACATCTGCCTTTAGGCCCAAGATACATCCAACAACAACTAACACTACTACTACACCCTAATCATCAAGTCAAATATCAGTATGATTGAACACGAATGACTGAGAATGAAAACATACGTATCATCTACTCGTGCGACGAAGTAGACACGCAGGATAGATGCCGTGAGCCGATGGACATATGCAGTGTACCAGTCACTTACCATCGTAGTGGAAACGAGTCTACATGTCAAAAAAGTTCAGAGGTTCTTAGATGACAGGGCGCCGAAGCATACCTTCTTTGGATTTTCGGGTGCGTACCGTACGTACCTGTCGTTATCTACAGGACTTCAGAGTTCACGTTATAAGTGAAAGATCATCAGATGTGATGGAAGCTCACCGTTCCTTCGACTGTAACATATAATGTTTTTGTTTCTAGAGCGGCTGTATCGCGGATACCGAGGAGAAACTCACTTTACACGATGCAAGCATACTCTGCAGGGTTACACACACAGCAGAAACACTCAGAACTGGTGACCATTCGGTTCCAAGGATAGAAGCACAAATCTACGACGCATCAGACGTATCACAGCGCGCCGAGTTCGGCATGTATGGAACTCACATGTCCATTGGAGTATACATGCTGATCAAGGGTCAGTTATCACGGCAAACTCCAGCTATATATATACGCACCGGATGCACAGGTGCCGTTGACTCCTGGTTGACGACGAACTGGACAGCAGGCGCCGAGATAGGGTAGCTTGGGTCAAAGCGAAACATGAGCTTGAATACCTCCCCCTGGCCATATTTTTGTAAGGGCTCATAAGTGACAAAAGTGAATCCCTATCAGACCTGGTATAAACTTTCCCCCAGAATTTCTATGGAGAAGTACCACGTCTCAAAGTTGTCAGCGCTGAGTAGTGTGATGCCTGTAATCAACGGTGGGTCGGTCAGCTGTACGTATAGCACGTGAGAGGACGTACCTGTTGGACATCCTTCTGTCTGTATTTCACTGAGTTCTTTGCGCAAACGGCGAGACGAGATCGAGGCCATGCCAGTTCGAATCCAAGCCTCGGATATGTGTCCTCGACCGGTTAACTGAGAATTAAACGGTAGTCTAGATCGGGAATGATGTAAACAGAAGCAAATAAACGCCTCCCATAAGAACGCTCTGCGATTTTTTTTGCTCTTCAATGTCTTTGACTCCTTCCTGCTTTAGAGTCACCTGCTGCTCGAAATTGTCCAGGGATTTGCAGGCGCTCGCGGGAAGGTAGATGATTCTTCTTGCTCTTCAGGATTGCTGGTTCATCGTTCTCATGATCTTGCGTACTTGAACTGCAAGAGACACTTCGATGCGTATTTGGATTGTCGACAAGTACATTTTGTACATATGATATGATTTTGTACATGAAATATCAACTTGCAATCACAGCGGAAATGAATTGGTTGGCGATCCCGATGTGAAATGTACTAGCTATGGACACAAACACGACTTGCAGAATTTTCGGGATATTTGAGTCCATCTAAAACAGAGGTACGGATTTGTAGCAGCAGCCCTAAATTTCAGACCCTATTCAGAGGACTGTCATCACAACTAACCAGACCACCTTTGCTTTGCAAGACAGCCTCTTTCATCACTCAAAACCACGTCCGTTTTTTTTACCAGTGTGTTATTTCTCCAGGCTCCTTAAGTAGCGCCAAAAGTATGTCTTGCACCTTTTTTTCTAAGCCCGTCAGATGCAAACTCAACTTCATCCCAAGCCCTCCTTCCTCCCTTCTTTCGCCCGCATGACTCCCCTTTACCATCACCTTCACTTTGCATATGCATATATGCGCCTGTTCCATGCCGTGTGATATAAGTGTGTTGGGTTTTGTATATCTCCACACACTTGGTTTAACGCTGGCGTGGCGACGACGTTAAATCGCTCTTGATACAGAAGCTGCTCTATAACTCGGTAAGTCAAACGTCTGATGTCTTCGAAAATATTTAATAGATCTTACGATCACTCCCAGCTCTCCATGTGTAGTCTGCTACCCTCGACTGCATCCACGACAACCCGACATTTTCCTGTATGAGATGCGATAACTACGGTCACGCAGATGGTTCGTGTTGCTGTCTGGCATTGCAAAAGGCTGCTAATCGGGTGCTGGACCCCTTTGATCAAGCTGGGGTGCGAGCGAGGGTGTTTCGCTATAAACGGTTCGTGTCGCTGCTACTGCCTTTGAGTTTCTTGACCTAACTGGCTGTTAGGATTGCTGGGCCTTCTCTGCGTGTTCTGGGGCACACCATACATCACTATGGGAGGGGAGGAGAAGAGCGAGAAGGAGAATCTGGATGTATGGCAGATCCATAAAAGCATGTAATCATACTCTAAACAGACGGGATTTCACCATTTTAGACATTCTAACCAGATGTGATTCTCTCACTAATCATACACAAAACCGATCGGGGAATAAGTCCTCTATAGCCTAAGAAGAGTCTGTACTACCTTCAAATCTGTACTCTGGTTTGGTTATGCAATTTCGTACGTTGACCGGTACATTTTGATTACATTTCCGTACTAGTACATTGTGTCCATATATACAAGCCCTAACCCTACCCTTCCCGCATACTTCGCTTCCCCAATGAATATTTGCCAGTATACCACAACTAGCCCTGCCTATTCTGCTGTCTCTGCTTCACGAGCCCTCTTCCGTCTATCTTGGGTGATGTCGTCCAATATTGCCTTGGCACCGTTTGACTTCAATTTTATCGCAAGGTTTCTACCCAGCTCCTCCGCGCCCTGTATGCTCTCAACTTCCTGCGAAAGGGTATCTTGGACGTGCAAGGAACCATCAAGCGATGTGACGCAACCCGTTATCGTGAGTGTGGCACGCGTCAGTTCCCCAGCGCTTTTATCAATCTGCGATAGCGACGTAGAGACGCCAACAGGAACGCTACATCCACCTTCGAGTTCTCTCAGTAATGCCCTCTCCGCGAGGCACTTCCACTGTGTTTCCTGGTGGGTTAGCATTTTGCACAATTCCCGTGCTTCCTGATCGTCTGCGCGGATCTCGACTCCCAAAGCGCCTTGAGAGACAGCGTGGAATAGGATTGGTGCGGTGACGTCTGTCGTGACGCGATCCCCCATGCCTAGCCGTACGAGACCGGCTTTGGCCAGTATAAGCGCCGTATAAGGACCATCGGGAGCGTCGAGCTTCGCAAGACGGGTGTTTCTGGGGTTGATATTAAGCTTAGCTTGAAAATAGAAATATGGCCTTACAAATTCCCTCGCTGCAAACATGTTAGTGTATGCGGTGTGTTTATGGGCTGCGAAAACGTACGACGTCCAGAAATACCAAGCCAGGGAAAGACCTCCGCAACTGCGCGACTCTCCGAACGCTGCTCGTACCCACGACACTCCCTTCCGGCAGATCTTCCAAAGTCTTGTAAGGCAAGCCCTGCTTCACCACCAGACTATCAACAGGATTCTCTCTCTCCAATATCGCCCCGAGTTCGCAGCCGTGCGGTAGGGTCGTGGGCACGTCCTTCAAACTATGAACCAGCATATCAACTACATTCTCTTTCAACGCAACCTCGAGTTCTTTTGTCCATAGCGCCTTTCCTCCGAGTAGATATAGCGCTTGTGATTGGTTCTTGTCGCCCTCGGTCGACATAAATGACGTGCCGAATGAAAGGGCTGGAAATGCAGCCTCGAGGCCATCTCTGACGATGTTCGTTTGGATCTGTGCGAGTTTAGATGCTCGGGAAGCTAATACGAATGATCTTGAATTTGAGGCCATGGTGCGTGCATAGATTATCGCATATGGAATTCCCGTGGGTGCCGTTGAATAGTTTCCTTATCGGGCAATCAGCGTGATCTTCTGATCGGAGGTTGTTTGTGCGCACCAATGACTTCTGTTTTGTCCTCCACGGACGTCTCATGGTACTCAGCTGAGCTCTACAACGAGAATATCCAAACCATCTTCGTGACGGACGATATCATTTCTTGTGCATGGATCTGACATGATCCTCACATCATCTACGGAAATGTCCAAAAGAGATTCCCACCTCCTACCCACGTCGACGACCTGCTTGCAGGCAGCAGCTCACGAAACCGCCATATGTGATCGAGCTGTATTGACCGAAGAAGTCATACTGTTAGATGGCCCTCATAATTTGTAGCCATTGGCTGGCTTGGAACAAATCAAGGCATGGTGACCCGAGCCTCGGATGTACTGCCTCAAACAAAGTCCCTCGGAAGAACTTGAAGAGTACTTTGATTCTTCTCTGCGACCAGAGGTGCCTGATCATAACTTACCTATCTGGTGATTCGCCGCCCTTCGACTAGTACTCCTTTGGATCACGACCGGAACGTCTTCCACCTGGAGTTTGACACAGAAGGCACTGGCCTCGAGGAGGGTCATTGTCTACAATTCCTACTAGACGCGCAGTTATTTCCCGTTCCCTGAATTTGGAGTCACGGTCGGGGAGTGGCGCAATCGTATGATTTTCCCTTTCTGACTCGGAGTATGGCCCTCGTTCTTGAGCAGTGAACCTTTAAGTAGGTCGTAGTACGTACACTTCCAGCATTGGTCAACGTCGTGTGACTTATCTCCGCCAATTTCAGGATCTTCTACGATTGCATCCTGCTTGGTCTCGCGCTCGCTGACGTGGATATATGCTTCCACCATGCTCATCACGATATGCATTTGGAGGCATTGGGCGACTCGGTGGAGGTGTTGCTATTACTAGTATGTAGCTCAACTTGATAGTGTGCGCATAGGACTATGCAGTGTCTTCCATTTTTACAAACACGAAATATATATATCTGCTACCTATAGAGTAGACATGGACAAGCTGTTTATGTAGGGACAACTATCTACCATATGTAAGGACGAAACGTGCGTGCTGCACTTGAGCTGTTCTGAGCGCTAGCGCCCGGTATTTTGCACAAAGTATGCAATAAACGACGTTAGGTATGTGCTCGAGGGGTGAGATAACTGTATCGTAGAATGTTAAATGACGGGAGAGATCGTCGTAAATGACTGGTAGATTAAGGATGACCATCGGTATACTCAGGAGACGCACAACAGATAAAGAGCCAGAAGCGAGTCCAACGTGCAGGGTATTTTATCGTTACGTGAGGAGTAGTGCTCGAAGTTGTATTGCCGACGACAGGAGGCACGGTAGAGACGGCAGCATGCGATTGCGAAGATGATTGGGCTTGAGCCGTGCCGCTGGATTGCTGCGTGACAGTGCTATTGGGAGGGCGTGAGCTTCCTGCAGTTGCATTTGTCCGGCTTGGCTTCAGGATCGGCCTCCGTCTCTCTCTTGCTGAAGCATTTCTCTACGTGATGTGAGATAGAGTTTGAAGGAAGAAATGATATCAGGAGAAATTACATTCGAGAAGGCTAAGTGACATACACGTTTCCCCTTGGCATACGGGACGTCAGCTGCTGCTGAGGGACGCTCGTGTAGCTCGATGTCTGCGTTGCTTGGTCTGGCAAAGAGACGATTTCGAACCCAATGGAAAGGGCGAGGTCGGGATGGCGTGTCGTGTGCATCGGAGTGTATGGGGCGGAATAAAGATAAAAAACGGTTACGAAGAGTGCTTCTATGCGATGGTGATGATAGAGAGCGGGGGCCAGACAACTGAGAGCATTGTGATGAAAACAAGATTGGATAAAACATGATTAACGACGTACGTGAGCACGATTTGGTGTGTCGGCGACAAAGCCACGGAGTACCCGAGGGGAGATCTTGATTGGCTGCCGAACAGGACGCCGTGTAGCATCATCCTATGCAGAATGCATCAGCTGCGAGAAGTACTGTTGATGAAAGTGTCACGTACAGCGAGTAGCGACTTGTCGCGCTTGTCCAAAAGAAGGTCGTCGAGGCCAGCTTCTTTTAATATAGCAGAGACATTCCATGTATACGCGTTCTTGTCACAACTAGTGGCTAGTAGCTTTCCGTCTGCCGAAAAGGACACGCTGTTCACGAAACGCGTACTATGGTGAAGGGGTGGACTGATGGGCTGGTTGTTGTCAAGATTCCATAATTGTGCTGTCTGGTCAAAGGATGCGCTTGCGAGGATGCGGCCATTCGGAGATATTGCAATGTCATAGACATCACCGGTGTGCCCATCGAGCACAGCGATCTGCTTCCAGTTTGAAGTATTCCATGTCCTAATCGCTCGATCGCTTGACCCGGAGATAAGTGTTTTTCCATCTGGGGTCCAAGCCAGGCACAACACCCAACATGTGTGTCCTTTGAGAGTGGCGACAAGCCCGCCTGTCTTCCCATCCCAGATTTTGATCAAAGACTCGTTCGATCCAGGAATATGAGTGTTGCCAAATCCACTAGTCGCGAACATGGTCATGTCCGGCGAGTAGATGACTGCGTACACGTGTTCGTACCCAGTTTCGATTGGACCAAGGATTGTCTCTCCCTTCTCCACGTTCCACTCCCTTGCAGTCCCATCGAAGGATCCGCTCACCACTCGCCGGCCATCTCGACTCCAGCAGACAGACCTCACTGTTTCTGTGTGTCCCGTCCATTTCGAGATAACTTTACCTGTGTCAATATCCCACATCCTCATTCTACCATCCTCACATCCGCTAACCACTTTCTTCCCGTCCGGAGACGACGCTATCGTCCGTACTTTACTATCTCCGTCCCGCAAGTCGTCTCCTATCTGTTTCCCACTCTCCAAGTTCTATACCCGCAGCGAGCCGTCCAACGAACAAGTCATCATCCGTTGTCCGCCTAGCAGATGTATGATGCTGGGGATCCAATCGGTGTGCCCTTCAAATTTTTGGCTGGGCTTTAGTATCCTCGGTGTCTTTTGCGGCACAACAGTGGATGAAGACGTAATAACTATTTGGCGCAGTTCTGTCACAGCTTTCATCCAAGAAAGTCCAAAGCATCACTTACGACGATGTTTCTTAACAGGTCTCGACGTCTTGACACCAAGACACAATGGGCGTATAAGTCAAGAGTGCACTGCACGTCTGAGCTAGTACGTTCTCCACGCATTATCCTCGTGTTCACTTCACAGCATACACATCAGGAAAACCCTCCCATGTAAACTTAGATAGATTAGAGACTTTTTTGACAGCTGTCAAAATTTGTAGTAGCTGGCTCTAAGAGCGATAGCGCAGTGCAGGCTAACGATAATCATTGGCAACCTAGCGCAGTGTAACAAAACTATATCGATCTATGTATGTATTTACATATAATGATGAACACTCGTCAAGAATGTTAGAAGAGGTCCATTCACGAGGAGCCACAGGTCCGAAATGCGGAATCAAATGCGCACTACAACGAATGTTGCTGATTGGTATAATGCTGGCCATACGTTCTCCGTTTTTGATGATGCGCTGAAACCTTGTGCAAGCCATGATCTCGGTTAGGTACGCGGAAGGGAGAGAACCATTCAACATATGCGAGATGTTGAGGGGGCTGGAATGTAGATGGGAAAAGTTTCGGGACGGCTTTGGGAGGGATCGAAAATATAACACGGACTTGCGCAATTCGATATCCTGTTGAATAGTACTAGCTACTGAGTACCAGTCAATAGAACGATTCAGAACACTTACCTTTGGTGCCGAGTGAACCACCTGTACCATCATTAACAAACACAGTATCAAATCGTGGTGCGACACTGTCGGACGCAAATGTTCCTGACCGTCCAGGACATGCATGGACACTATCAACAGTGACCGGAGAATCGTCATGACCACGAACATCAGCCGAGAGCCATTTCACCTTGTGAAAGACTGGTAGTGTTCGAAATGGGATGTGGATATCGGCTGCTCGATCTTCGAGCTGCCTGGCTGTAACGGTAGTGTTGGCAGGAAGTGTGACTTTGGCAACATAACGTGCGAGAGATTCGTTAAAGTGCGTGGCGCCATATTCATTCACAACCTTGTCCGTGGTGACTGCCTTGACTGTAGGATGTTTTGTCATCGTTTGAGTACGACGAAATGTCATTTCGGGGGGACGTGGCTGATGTGGACGTGCAGTGTTACCAATAAGTCTCCACTGAATGTATTTTTCGTGACGAAAAACTTTCTCCCTCCGTTCAAGCCAAGTCGTCATCTGAGCAAACTCGTTCTTGTGATTCATAGAACGATAAGCATCTTTTGCGAGATCAATGTGAAGACGTTCAGTGTATTCAGTATTGTAGTTGTCCGTAGTGCCGAACATTCGAATCATATGAGCGTAGTGAGCTGTGAAGTGGAGCTTTGGCAAATTGAACGAATTCCGAATGCCGAGGTCGATAAAGATGTCCTTGTTGTCGTGGAAAAGGTCGAGTGCCTCATTGAGTAAGACCAGTGTCTCGGAGGTGTGAGATGGGTACTGAGTGAGGTATAAAAAGTCTAGCAGACCACGAACGGCACGGAGGAGTCGAGCGGAGGACATGTTATGAGGTAGACTGGTGTCGATGATGATGCCGAGCAAGAAACGGCAAATTTGATTGTGTTCTGTACCGCTCACGCGCGAAAGAGTAGTGATACCCTTTGTAAATATTCGGATATGGTGATTTGGGGGAAGGCGTCGACATCGTGCATCTATCTCCGCACTGCCACATGCGTCAGAAAGCCAGGCGAGGAGGTGCTTTATGAGCCCTTGGTATAGTTGATGCAGAACATCAGGAGTTACAGATTCGAATATATTGACGAAGGGGAGTCCCTCCCAGAATGGGTGGACAATTGGCTTAATGCCAGCGTTTGCACATGCCCGAACGAAGGCCAATCCGCCTTCATCGAGAGCACAAAGTGCATCAAGTACCGCGCCCAGGTCTCGTGGTTGCCAGTTTGCAATACCAGTTGCTAAACCAAGCTTGTCAGGGGGAATGTCACACTTCGGACACTGAGTTGTCTTGATTCCAGTAGCTAAAACTTGCTCTGGATAGTCTCCCGCGAAACATGCGAACAAGGGATGGCCTCGATGCACTGTTCCATCACCACGTTGCATGTTGATGCCATTGATGCCAGCAGCTGCGAGCGGAGCAAGTACGCGGCCCACACAAGCATGATACAAATTGGCGAGCATCCGTCGGCGAGCGGCTTTGTTGGTGACATGATCAAGGCGAGTAGTTGGAAGATATGCAAGGAGGACATGTGCGTGGCGTGATGGTTTCCGACGAATGTCCTTTGGGATATTTCCAATCGTCATGTAGACGGGGTATGCTGACTTGTTGCGAAACATCGTTACTTGAGTCTTGTCTGATGAGATAATGACCGGAATTATTGTAGCACCTGGGCGCTCACGGTCTAGGTGTTTCTAGAGAACACAGTGTTAGAATTTGTACGTCGAAGGTCACAAAAGATAGATAATACGAACCTGACTATTCCACCACCATTTTCCGGTATGCATCTCATGATATAAACGAATCGTTTCGTCTTTGTCGGCATAGTGACGTTCAGGAGCGAAGACGAGAAAGTCAGCAAAATTTGGATCACTGAAAAGAGCCTTGATACATTCAATGATATCGCGAAAGTAGACATCAAATGCTTCATTGGCGACAACAATCTGTTCGCGTTTGAATTTTGGACGGCCCGGGAGTTCGTTGTCGATTATCTGGTTCAACTCTTGCGTATTCTTGAAGGAAAGACCAAGCTTTTCGCTAAGCTGGAGGTGTCATGATTAGATTATCCTTGCGCTTGACAGAAGCACAGACTTACACCCTCGATCGAGACAAGTTCTGAGAACGCTGTTGAGCTTGAACCTCGTAATTTTGCCCAACGAGCCATATCCCAATCAAGCTTTGAGGCAAACGGAGCGTAAATATTGTCTGCGCTCGAGTCATCAAGCTGTGCATGGTAGGTTGCATTGCTTGGCTGCTTGACGACATCAACAGGTTGTCCGGCTCGTATATCAGGGTACCGGACAATTGTGGGTGCCTGTTCAGTGTTCGTGAAGTCGCTGTTGTGCCATATGCCTGAGCATCTTGGCCTTGATCTGCAGTAGGTGGGTGGAAGGCGTCATTGTGCGCAGGCACAGGCGCTACAGGAGGTTCCCAATGATCATGACCATCAATGTCATGATGTTCACCATGCGCAGGAGTGGCGGGACTCGGAGGCACTGGTACTGCGGCAGGAGGTTCCCATTCATCGTGATCACCCAGGGCCAATGTCATACCCTAAGTCGTCTTCGTCCAAATGCTCCTCGTCATCTGAGCCTGGCCATGCGAGCTCGTCCTCAGCGTATGTTCCAAAAAAATCACCTTCGAACATGGCATGATCTGGATCAGGAGCATCTATATCTCCTTCGTTTGGTGGGTCTGGAGCAAATTGCCGCGAGGAAAGGTATAGGGCGTGACAGTCAGGATTGGTGGTCTTTGCGAGATGCTGGCTATAACCTGTGATTGACGCGAGTTGTTTATCACACGCGGGACATGTTATTTGAGGCATGCTCTAGTATTAATTTTATGAAAAAAATTGAACACTGGGTGTCTGAAAATCACTCACAATGCGTCTCCCAACAGTACAAGTGAATCGCAATTCTGACGGCCAGAAAAGAGAGGTGGTGTCACCAGCATGTCAAAGGCGAGGCTCTACCGAAGTAAAAAAAATTGGGTAAGTGATGACAGGATGCCATATGCGCAGTATTGGCAAATCCAAACCTTGCAGCAATGGAAGCAACTCATTAATTATGTCCGGAGCATGCCAGCACAGGTAAATGACTTTTCGCCAAGCGCAGTAGTTGAACATGTCCGAGCATGCCAGCGCAGGTAAATGACTTTCGCCAGGCGCAGTAGTTGAAGCGCAGTAGTTGAAGCGCAGTAGTTGAACACGTCCAAGTCAGACAGAGGGTGGCAATGGAGGCTGCTTCATGATAAATGGACAAAATGACCTGCATCCGATTAGCCTGGGTGACGGGACCAGGGGGAAAAGTAAATGAAACATGCTAAACAAAGAGGGTGGTAATGGGGAGTAAAGCACGATAGTTCGTAATGGAGGAATGCTGTGCCCAGCCGACGGACACATTATCAGCCTGGAGGAAAAGTAGTAGAACGTGCTAAACATAGAGGGCGGTGATGGGGAAAGCGTCTCGATAGTTCGTAAATGAAGGGAGCACCATAGTACTTGAATGTACTGAACATAGAGGGTGGTAGTGGGGAAGAGAATGCTTCTTGGTAGTCGGTAAATGGAGGAAACGCCTTTCATCCGATTATCTGGCCACCAATAAGAATGTTCCCGATGACAGGAACGTTACCAAGGAGAAAACGAGTGTGCGCACTAGCACTTTGTAAGGCTGTGTTTAAGTTTTTCGACAAAAACTCACCAAATAGCGGACTAAGCCAGACAGGGAAAGGTCAACCCTGGCTCAGCGCTCAGCGTTATGGTATAATAGGCAGACTGTTTCAAATTGAGTGGCTGACTCAAACGAAAAAAAAACACTCACTCACCTTTTGAAGCGGTCTTTCCGTAGCAGAAACGCACTCTCACATTCATTCCTTCTTATTTTTCACTCCTTCCAACCTCGTCTCGCCTTCGATGGACACGCCTGTGCATCCACGGTGTAAGCGCAAAATTCATGACAACATGCTTAAAACTCACTTGGTTCAAGTACGACGCAAAGCAAAAGACCAGGCTCTAGAAAATCCAGGTAAGCACCATGTCATCATACAAATTCACACTCACAAGCAGGCAGTGTGGGGAGCACTTCAAAAAAAGCGGACACGCAAGCGTGAACGCTCACCCATTGACGATATCGCACCTATTCCAAAACGGGTCCGAGCCAAGCCAGTTAGTAAAAGTAAGTCAGGATTACTAGCTCACATGTTACAATGACTCACTATGATAAATGCAGGTGACGCGACAAAAGCAAGGACACCAGCGCCTCTCCTCAGAACTGAAAACAGCAAAAGCAGCAGTAAGTATCCGAGTCAGTGCCCACAAAGGCAAACTTGCTTACAGAAAGATCATCAGGAAAAACTGTTGTTCTATATAGGTGCTACGGTCTGTGATAGCTAGTATAGTGTTGTATAGACTATAGGCAGCTGTGGGGCTCTATACAGCACTATAGAAAACTTCATGTGATATAATTAAAAGAATTTTACCATAAAGTTTGATATGCGTATTTGGAAGTAAAACAATTAAGAAAAAAGGTATCACATCTATCTAACTATCTGAGGTCCATTCAATTGGTAAAGCTGTACGTCCAAAGTTTGGTATGAGTTGGCATGTCTGTCTAATAGAAGATAGAGATATAACTTGGCCTGGGGTAAAGCCATCTGCGTTAGATAGACATTTTTTGACAAGATACATTTCATGATAATCTTCAGCAGCAGGCTTTAAAGGTGCATACCACTCAACATAAGCCAGTGGATCCTTAGTCCAAGCAGGAGTAACGGAGCCATATACTTGTGAAGGTAATTTGAAAATGACCTTCAAGCGACCAATTCTTGTACCTATAGGTAGGGTTTAAATTACTCACTGGCATAGAATATTTAATAACTTGAAACTTACCTTTAAGACCAGTGGTTTCACAATCTGAAGTATCCATCACAACCACAGTGTCAAAGCGTGCAGGTTTACCTCCTAAAGAGGGTTTGGCTTTGACTGTATCTGTCTCCTCCTGATCAAAATCATTGTCGTTTCCTAAGGAGTCAAGACAAAACTTGAACCCATGATAAATGTCTATATGGCTAAAAGGTAGATCCATGTGTCGTAGTCGTCCTCTTGAGTGTGGATCAGAAAGCTGTGAATTGAGATACGAAATAAGATCTTTCTTGAAGCCTTGACAGTTATGATCTTGAATGACATCCAGAATGTGTCGCCTAGCTTGATGA
>NW_024540503.1:0-55862 GCF_016647625.1 Suillus subalutaceus | reverse complement strand
CCTGGCTTCTCGTCTAATTCATCCAGTCTGCATCCGATGTTGGGAACGGGGTACGACGATGATGGACGGATTAACTCGTTGGCAGGGATGGGTCTGTCTGACGAGCGATACGCGGCTATTCTGAGAGATATCGTTACCCAGGAGAGCTTCTCGGGCGTAGGAGTTCGAGAGGGTTTTTCGTTCGGTCTCGCTGGTGCTTTGGGTCCCGGGATGGGAGGGGAGAAGCGGGAACTGGACGATGAGGGCGATGGGAGAGAGGGAAAAAGGGCACTGTTTGAGATCATCGAGTGAGTTTGAGTTTCGTCGGGTGGAAACCAGTTGGAAGACGCCTTTTCTTTGGCGCTGGTACAGCCATGCGCATGGACCACCACCACCACCACCACACCGCTACAGGTCCTACTTGCTCTTCAGTTCGTTTATTTACTTCGCATCAATTACTGCCCTCACAAGTTCAGCTACCGGCTATCAATCTCCCTCAGCGCGCATCAGCCACAACTCTCCCTCCCATGGCTGCAATGGACTCTTCGCCCTATCGCCACCTTTCTCCAGTTTCGTGGGGCCCATCGTCGTCGTCGTCGACAATCCATCGCACCTCAAATTCAAGAGACGACATATCACAGCGAGAGATGAGGCAGATGAAAAGAGAACCCACTCATCAGATCCACTCGGTCCCGCCACAAGCTCCGGCAGCCCTGTGAAACTAGCAGCGCCGAATTAGCAACTGTGCAATCGCACATTGGCGTCCTGCAAAACTTTTATCAATCGCTCTATTTGTCGCATGATACACTTTTATCATCCCACGAGACGCTGCGCGGACAGACGGATTCTCTACTTGCATCCCATTCGACTTTACGCGCTCAAAATGATAATCTATTCGCTACAAATGAGAGTTTTGAGGAATCAAGTCGGAAGGGCTCGTATTAGGGTGTTGGAGCGACAGTACGGAGACGTGCTTTTTGAGATGGTCAATTTCAAAAGGGGACGGCGCAGCAGGATAGCTTAATGCAAGGGTTGATACGGTATTTTTTAGGGGAGGGAGGTGAGCGTCCTTGATTGATTGATTTGTTGCTCTATTTTTTTTGTACTTTCCGTCTCTTCCATGTACCAATCTACTAGACCTCCACGCAGAAATCGTATCCGTGCACCTATCCTGATTATAGGTGCTCAACTGATGGCGCACCGTGACCCGCCCTCCCCGACTCAGAACATTAGACTCCGGTTCATGGCTACTTTTTTTGAGGAAGGAGCGGGTCATTATTGACCGATGCCTTCGGTGAAATTATATTGAGGAAAGAAAAAGCGAAAGAGTGATCTACACACCTTAGAGTGGCTTTGAATCGGTCGACTGGACTTCCTATCAACGTCGATACCACTACCGTCTGGGTGACTGGGAAGGTAGACTCCAACATCAACAACTATCTTGACCATCTCTTCGTCGATCTTTGCCTGTAAAGACACGTCAAATCATATCCTAGGACAAATTTCGACGGTCTCGCCTTTTCTCAGGTTTCGACTATTTCATGAAGCGCTTCAGTTTCCCAGAGATCCAGACAACCTTGTTGAGGAATCCAAATTCCCGATCGTAAAAATACACAGGCATCACCAGACGGCGAATCCACCACCCTATCAGACATCCGATCTAGCGCGAGCTTCATGAATCTTCCTAACTTCGTGTCAGTGGAGAGATGCAAAAACATGCATCGAACTCACGATTTCGGCAGCATCATCCTTGAAGCAATTGACTTTCGTGTTCCATATTCTGGTGGCAAAAGACTTGAGACACCTTTGCGGTTTTGAAGATGAACTGTGTGATATATCCTAAAGCGGACATTCAGAAACCATACCAGCAGGAGGTGACAGATACACACCGAGGCCACCAAACCAAAGGACCCGGACGTCTTGAGGAATGAAAAAGAATGTGAGGTTGACAGGACGCTGCTTTAGGACTCGATGGGCAAGAGCGGATCGTTGCCGTGTGACCCGTGTCGTCGCTCGATAAAAGTAACAGCGATCACAAGAGTGACAGGCGTTCGAATGATGATATACTGACAAAAACGTAAACTTTGGAATCACAATATCGCAGAACAACAATCACCTGCAAGTCTCGTCTGTCCACCTCGGAAGGAATCCCTGATCAAAAATTGTAGAGCTTCTGAAGTATCGGCTACCCGGTAGCATTGGACCGGACCCGATTCTGCACCTCAGCATGAGCTGCTGGGCTTTTCAAATGTTCGGCCGGATAGACCGCTATGGCTGGGTCTACCTCCCGCATTGCTCGGACTACGCCAGGCCAAGTCGACTATTGGAATGCATGAATCCCAGAGTCATCAAGGTGCTTACCCCAAGCATATTGCGCTCGAACAGGCTATGGGGGTCACTGCCTCGTGTTTCCTCGTTTTTCTTCGTTGCTAGGATTAACCCGGACCGTAAGCCCAAATACCTCATTCTCTATCAGAAGACAGTGGCTGGCTGATGTGACATAAACTACAACCGATCAGTTCAAAGTTCAATACAAAGGGGAAAAAAATGTTTGCTATGCTCACGGGACATCTTTGACGCAGACTGATGAGGAGTAAGACTCAACAGAGATGACATATTCCTGATCGAGTCACCCTGGAGATGCGCAAGAAATCCCAACATGACTAGTACTTTGATGTCAGCGTCCACCTGCACTCGATTGGCTCCAGGAGACCACCTGGACAGCATCAGCGTTCGCACAAGCACTGACATCTGGGAAATATACTAACTGTGGCCGAACAGCAAACCATGAATATCATGATGCTGCGCGATACAGACCTTCGCGCAGCATACAGTCGCGGGCAACATCTAGATGCAAGCTCTTCAACCAAAAGGAAGGATCTCGTAGCGTAGCTCTTGAATCTTGATCTAACGGATGAGTACTGGACGAAACGTTAATATAGCTTCGAACAATTAGCCTGATGAACGTGCCTGAACAAGAACTAAGGCATATGTGCGGCATGAGCAGCCGATAAGCACGATTCGTTGCTCGATCAATTTCATCCTTGGCGAGTTGGACTGTCACAGGAACTGATTGGACGGTAGAAGCGATCAACACAGCTGCGGGATATCGGGATATCAATCACTCAGGAATTTAACATACCAAAAATTTGACAAACTATCTCATCTTGTAGCCCTCGAAAATCCGATCCTCCCGCAAAACACTAGACTCGTAACCAGTCTGGACTACGTCTTTGAGATGTTAAGTGTTTGACGTAGTCAGACTGGTCGATCTCGGAGAAATTTGGCAGGCGAAAGCGAGGAGTTTGAAATTTGACAGATGCCGGTGATGCCGGTTTAGGTAATCGTTGTAATTGTACAGTTGACAACACAAGTCCTTCGTTCGCACCTTAACAGAGTACAATTGTATCCTTCTCAAACATCAATGCATCATAGTCCATCGAGCAAAAGTACTTAACATCTAATAGGACCATAAAAGACAAGAGTTCTTTTTCAAATAAGCGCTCTCGATATACGGAAGGTGAGCGATCGGCCAAGAGTCAAGGCGGTGGAACCGCCGACATAGGTATCAGTTATCTCCAAGGTCGCCCTTTCTGCGCCTTCAAGCATCCCGTCTAACTAATTCTTATCGGTAGACCTACCGGACAATTCATTTCGACGGAACCATTGTTGAAGGGAACTACGTGTCTGGTAACGTCGGTGCGGTAAGGTTCAGCGCGTCAGCCGGAAATCCACGCAGATTCACTTCGTTCCATGTGAACAGGCGATTGACGCAGGTCCTAGTTTTATAGCTCAGCAGCGCAGTTCCTGCCCTCTCACTCATTTCCCAGTGGCTGAAGGTGACTATATTGTTACTGAGCGTTTGATAAAGCGCTCATGCGCAACCACAGGGCCATTCCGAATTCAAAGATGTCTCATCTACCGCAATGGACGTACAGAGGTTCATCCCTAGCACGCCACATGTGTATGTATCGGCACTCCCATTCTTGCCTGCCTGCCAATTCTCCGCTATCGAGATATTTAATATTGCACGATCGAGGCCACCGCTACCACAACATTGAACACTTGGAACATTCACTTCATTTTCTTCTCGTCCAACTCCATTCATGCGCTGCGCAACACTTCGGAGCTAATAGAGCCAGCATCCCATGACGACCGCAGTTTGTCCTCAATGCTTACGACGGATAGGTGGTTGGCTCCAAACGTCGGCTGTCTGTTATTCTGGGTACTGCCCACTTCTCGACACTCATTCGATAATCCTGCAACTGTATTAGTGATACCCAGAGGAGGTCCCGAGGTCGATTAAAAGTGCCGGGAGCAGTGAGTCTCTTCAAAGCCCTTTCCATTCCTCGCAATTACTAAAACCAATACTTGCAGACCTTAGCACCGACGGTGATCGGAGCGGTGGATCAATTATGGAGATTTCAGATACAATTTAGATGCGACTGAATGTACCGTGGATCATGCTCTGAATTCTAGTCCGAGTTTAATATTGTCCCTGCGAACGACGTCAGCTGACTGAGACTCTGGCAGTCATGATAGCGTACTGGCGCGGCCGGTAATGTGCCTGCCTCTGGCAGACCGAAGCTGGTGTGGCCTCAAGTAATGATGATTGCATGCTTCAGGTGTGCACAATCTTTTCCGAGCGTTTTGAATATGTTGACTAAGAGATTACACCGTCGCGCAGATTGCGTTGTGCCGAGATCAGAGAATGTGCGCTCTCCGTCTTTTCACCAGCTGCAGCAGCCGAAAAATTGAGAGGATAATCGTAACAAAATTCCTCGAGTGGATGAATTTTGGGATTCATTGGAAGGCGTTTTCTTTGCCGCCAGCACCAACTGGAGTTGATAGCGAATTACTACTGGAATCCGAAAATGATGGTGAACAACGCATCTATATTCTATCTGCGCCCTCAGGCGAGGGCGATAAGGCGGTTGTTGGATCCTTAGTAGTGAGATACGGTGAATACGCGAGCAACAGCCTGGTGTACATATATGCGTATACAAGTAGTTATCGAGAATGAAACTGCTGAGAGTTCTGTAATAAGTGTATGCACAACTACAAAATCTCGAGCGTCCTGACATTCGCGATGTGGGGAACTGAAGAAATGTCTTTGACTTATGCAATGATATCATGATGTGACGCAATTCTCTTGTATTCCCCGTCGCGCTGTAGCGCTAGCAAAAATGCACTGAAGGGCTATCCAAGGCGAACGATCATGCGCAACGCTCGTGAGTCAAATTCCGAATCAACTGGCCTGTACTCAACGGGAGACCCGGGCGGGGTCCAATCCTCCAATCTCTGTATGCCCTCTGTATGTCGTCTGAAAAGTCAGGTAGCTCCAGAAGACGGCGGACCCAGGGATGGACAAGCAGTAGAGTCTGCCAAGCGGGCGGCCTTGCCCGCGGGAATGACATCTGCTTGTCTTCCGTGGGGATCAGCACATCATGAAGCCCGTCTGCCTGGACATCATATGTGGATCACACTTTTTGCGCATCAAGTAATGCATCATCCCATAGTATTTTGTTCGAGCTTGCCTTACTGCGATTTGCAAAGATGGTAGCAGTGGCAAAATCCAGGTCGATCGCCGCTGAGTATAGCTAGATGGCTCTGTCGTAATCCTCGTAGTGAGTGCATATCAACGACAAGGGTCTGCACAGAGCATCTTGTTCGTAGCCCGCCGCAGTTTCGCAGTATTGGCTGTGATCAGAATGTTTTCAAGGATCTTTAGGCGTCTTCTTTGCTTCGTGGCAGTTGTACTTGCATCTCGATCCAGGATAGGAGAGATGACTTCAAAACGAGGGAACTCGTTGCCTGGTCATTAGAAGTCAGGTTGGCAAGCACCTGTAAAATAATTCGAATTAAGGGTCAACGAGAGCGCTGGCACCACAGACCTCCAGTACTGTGCGTCGCAACGCTTGATCGCGAACTGAGCTCTGCACAAGACTTGAAAGAAGCTCCCATGTACTATGTCGGCATTTAAGCACCTTCTAATCTTCTGCGCTCATCAAGCCGTAAGATAGGAACTTGGCAATCCATCCACGCTCTTTCTTCCAGTCATCCGAACTGCCATAGAGCATGCCGTATAGCATTGGCACATCGGATCACGTCAAGTTCTGGGCGCTGAAGAAGGAAACGCGCCGTGCGCGGGTAGATGAAATCAGAAGGATAAAATACCCCACGAATAGCGTGAGATTGAATCAATGATGCGTGCGAAGGCAATCGTAAGAGAGGACCATCGGATGAGGGTTTGATTAGGTTCTTCAGGAGGTTGAAGATATACAGCGCGTGCTGCTTTTCTTGCATATCCGAAAGCTGACAAGGGGTGAGCATAGCGAACAACAAGATAACGCACGGACCTCCACAGATTTCCACGCCAATGCTAACATGAATAGGCCCAGCAAGGGTACTATGGGATCCACGCACTGCATCAAACTGGGAAGTATATTCTGCAGAGCTAGATTTACAACGACGAGCTGAAAACATACATATTGAGCCTGAAGCTGCACAAGAGGACAAAATAACATTACCTTGAGGAGTGAGCACTGCAGCCATCATCGAGAGCAGCGGCATCAGCAAGTCGGTTCTGGATGGTGGCGGTCAATAGAGGCTCTACAAAGTAAGCCTTTGCCTTGAATCCTTGCTTGGCGAATTTCGCTGCGAGCATAATTTAGCCGAGGTACATGAAAAATTCAATCCGACGCACTTCATTGGGCTAGAATTAATCGGTCTTCTCCATCTTCGCCTTCAGGGCCAGGGAATGGCGCATACCCCATTGCAGTCCACGCTCAATTTTGTCACGAGATCGGTCAGTAGAGAAAATGAGTACAAGCGAGAGGCAATGCGCACTCTTTCGAGGGTGAATCGGTCAGCAGCAGGTTGCATATCCTCTCTAGCAGGCTGGCGAGCCGTCGCTTACGAGCTGCATCTGATTTGATTAAGATGCAGATACAGCGGATGCACAACGTTCAGGCCTTCAGGGCGACGACGCTGAGGCAACATAAGATCAAAGAGCGCAGTCATGACGCTACCATGAAACAAATCAATAGCGTCACCATCCAGGGAACTCAAAACAGCATGCACTGCTGGTAGCAGAGGTTCAAGCGGAATAGTCGTCCAAGCTCCCGAATTGAACCACACGACAAACTCCTTTGCAACATTGTATTGAGTATATATCAGCCCAGACACAATGCGTGACGTAGATTCCGTCCAGATTGCCTTCTGAAATAGCCTCGAGACGAAATCAGCGGGGAGTATGCCCGTTTGTGATTTTCCAGGTGTTGGTAGGTATCGAGGCGATAAGGAAAAGTCTAAGGTCTTTGCTCGTGGGGGCCGCCCATCATGGCATGGCGGAAAATATGAAGTCACTGCAACAGTGATCATTTCCTCGAGCACCTCGGAGTCAGGCAACGCACGATATAACCTTCGGAGCTGCGAAATTGGGATCGTCGAATTAGCACATATGAAGGAACGTTTCAGGGTATCAAGGGCAAAATACGGAACCTCCAGCGTAGGTGGCGTGAAGGCAATATTGTCGGCATCGTCCACCTGATCGAAACGCGTCGAATGGTTGGGGTCTGAGAAAAAAAGACAACGCATCGAACAGAGGCGTCGATCGATCGATCGATGGATGAACGAAGGCAGTGAGTCTTGCATTGGACTATGGCAAGACATAGTAGCACACGCATACTAGTAGTACATCAGAAATGAAAAGAAAGAAAAGAAGACAGCACAAATGAGACAACAGCAAGTACGCAACGAGCAAAGCGACCGAACTCGACAAACGAAAAGCAAAGATGAAGGGATCAGAATGGATGGAACATAGTATACAACGGGAGGGATGACATTAGTGCAAGCGCTAACGGAAGGTAGGAAAAGGATAGCATAGACGACGAGCCTGCATTCAGGCCTTCTTCTGATCGACTGCGAAGGAAGTACCCTACTAGTACGTGCCGGAAAGCGACTGAATGACTGTCATTAGACACGGGAACTGGCAGGACGATGATAGACTTACTAGCTTGCTTCCAGGTGAGACCAAGGAGATCGTTCACTGCGGCTGCTATACTGAAAAACAACGAGGAGAACCAAAACGCATGAGCGGACTTTCCAGCATTCCAACTGGTATGAGAATTGTAAGGTCGTTGCTGTCACAGCTGAGAAGAACATCGCGACTGTCGACAAGTTTAGCAGGTTTGCTGCTGCATGTTGCTGGGCGAACCCAATCGTTGGTACGCCTAGAAGAGAACGTAAGTTTGAAAGTGCTAAGGGTAGATTGGATGTATACCGATTTCAATAAACGTCGATAGATTGACCGCGATGTTGTCAATGGGCTCCCCAATTTCTGACGTCAAATCATGGATATAACGCTGCACCGCTGGATACCGAAATTGACTTGAAAGTAGTTGAGAAGGATGCCCAATGAAAGCCCATGTAGACACACAACCTTTGTACTCCTGAAGACACGAAGCCCAATACTAGGAAAACACTGTTAACAGCGAGCAACGTAGTTTCATCCACAGTAGCTGAAAAACAACTAAGACAACGATTGAGTAATGCGCTGACGACCACTCACGGACGTCTCGGTCATCTTCGAAATTAGAGGGAATGTTGGCATCTAAAATATATAATTAGTAGTGTATGATGGTTAGCGTGGAACGACTAACCGTTGTCTGAAGATGCCTCATTGCTAAGCTTGCCCAGAACATCCAAAAGATTAATGATGGTCTGTTTTCGTCTCGGGTCCGTAAACGCTTCGCTTCGAGCTTAGGGACTTGAGGTCACGTCATGAAAAGAGCGAGAGAGTCAAGCACCTGCTGCTCCAACGCCTTGAACATAAGTGAGAATAATCAGAATTGCTCTACTGGAGGACGTACCGCGAAACATAGAGAGAAGACGCTACTGTGTTTGCTGCAGAGATCGTCCCTGGGTATTATAGGTGCAAGGATCGGATCTTGGTTTTGATGTTGAAATGGGGTACTAAAGTAAAGCTCTGAAATACGCTTCAGACGGCAGAACGGCCTAGACGAGCACCGCATGTAGAAGTCGTGATTTGGAGGCAAATTGCGAAATTTATACGCTGGATATCTCAGTGAGGAATGATTGAGATGACGGCATGCTATCGCTAGACTCACTGCACTCAGCGATTCGGAACGTGATGGCTTCGAGGACGAATGCGAAGCAGCGGTAACCCTAACGTGGAGCTGCGTTAATTGATAGCAGAGTGCCGTCAAAGCTGATAGGAAGATGATAAATGAATCTACGGTGAATCATTCTCAAAATACATAAAATAATAATACCAGGATCATAGCAATGAGGATTGATTCGAGAGTCTTGCGGTTCCAAGGATCGTTGGACTTGATGCGAGGGTCCAGTCTTTAATGGCGATGTGCAGGGAACGAAATTGCTGAAAGTGTTGAGAGAGACGTGGATACGCTTCGTGAAAGCTGCCGAACTTTGCAGGGAGAGAAAAGACGCGAATTGACGAAGAGTGTCCGACGTGGGGACAGATCCAGCATGACATGAAATTCTCAAGTCCTCTGAAGCAGGGAGATGGGAATAGCATTCGCACAACAGAGGATATAGTTCATCGAATCGTGTTTCTGGAGAAACAGATAGCGAAAGACCAAGATCTAATGCCATTCGCATTGCGTGGTCAGTAGGAAGCCATTCGTTTGTACTTCATGCAGCTAAAAGCAGCATCCATATGAAACTGATCAGACGTGGTGCAGCAAAACGTACAAGACGAAACTCTCACCCACAGCAGCTTCGTTCCTCACTACCGGGCCAAGTAATGACCAACGGAAAATGCCCTGCGCTTCTCAACGTGTCTTGGATGGGGGCGGCCTCCCCAGTTTTTATCGATCCCATTCGAAGCGCTGGGGCTGTAACGGAACGCGCTTGCAGTGGTAATGTGAAACCCTATGTGGGAGGAGTGGTCAGAGGAGAAGTGCCGATGGGGATGGCGCAGAGATTTCGCGAGCCGAGAGCGATGACGGGGAGTGACTTGTGGGACCTAGCAGTCAGGTGGTAAACATTACGACTATAAGAACCAATAAAAGGGTAAGTGCTGATGGGTACGATAGTAGGATTACCGATATTTGCCAGCCATACTATCTTCTGCAGGCGCCGATGTTGGTGCACTCTGGACAGGCGCGTTAGCTTGCGCATCTCCAAACTCAAACGCTGTCTGTCCGAACTTCGAGGGTTCCGCAGTGGCAAACGCCCCAAACCCTCCCGAAGTAGGAGTAGTGTCGAAAGCAGACTTCCCAGCTTGAATAAATAGCGAGGCTGATGGAGCAGCGGACTCGAACGTAGGTGCGATTTGTCCGAATGATAACTGGCCAAAAGAGGGCTGCGAAAATGCCGAAGTTGGTGACGACTGTCCAAAGGCAGATGTGGTTTGCTGGCGGAAGGCATTGGTTGGTGATGTCTGGCCGAAGGTAGACAGCAAGTTGTAGATATGACGCAGGCATTAGACGCTGAGGGCGGGCTTGGAATGCTGGATTCGGGGGTGGATGTAGAAGTAGGTGCATATGTAACGATAGAACCGCTTCTCGTACCCAGCACGAGGCGCTTGCCATTGGGAGACCAGGATACTGTACAAACGGTCAAAATATCAACATGACATACATGTTACAAGGCTGACCTCTGTCAGAGAATCCTGCAGCAGCAAGCCTGTCAAATCCCCTCAGTGGTTGTAGTTGAGCAACCTATGGCGAAAAGAAATCAGTGAACGCGAATCAATATATCCGTGCACCACGCACCTGTGGTTTCTCCTCTTCACTCTCCCCAGGCTCGATCACGGGGCCAACAGAACAATGCAACCACGTCAGCGACTCTTGATCCTCTTTTGAAACATCTTGTGAACGGGCGGAGGCACAAACTTGCCGCTCCTCGAGGGTTGCCAGCCATTTGTGAAGGAGTGTTCCATCCGTTAGCAGGCCCCCAGCGTGTATGAAACGAAGTCAATCTTTCAATTGGGGGAGACCTTTGACTATCTGCGTTTATCTGCATATTTTCAACCACGCACATTAGCTTTAACGTCCCTGACTGTGTCCTTCGTATGGACTGTGAGGTCAAAGTCGGGGATACCCTCAGTGAACCGGATCGTCGGGTCTCTGGAATCATCTGGTGGTGTCGAGGATGAGGGCTGTCCAAGAAGCGGGTCAATTTCACGCTGGCTTTCTCGCTGAGCATAGTCCCTGCGCTTGCTGTAGGCCTTTGCGCAACAGCTTGACAAGTCACGCCGTCAATACGAAATACGAAATAATATGCACGCAATTATGAATCACCGATATTTTGAGGTAAAAGCTACTGGAGGTAGATATAACATAGGTGAGAGTTCCGAGTCGTGGGATGAAAACCTTTGGTACACATTCTAAATCCTATAACAACATCTTTGAACGCGCTGCTGTCGCTATAGCTACTATTACAGCTTAAACAAATCCAAGATTTTATCCAATAAGGTCTTCTGGGACACACTCATCTCATCAAACCTGTCATTGAGACGCTTCTCCAATGCCTGCACTTCGGCCCGTACTACGCTGATCTCCGAGCAGATATCGTTCTTGAGTTCCGCCTTCAGGGTCACAAGTTTGGTGGCATGGGCCGTGAGTCTCCCTTCAATACCGTTTACACTCTCCTTGAGCCCATTTGAAGACTGAAGCACCTGTTCCATCTTTTGCTCCAAATGGCTCAGCATATCGATCATCTGGGAACCTTCATGAAGGCTGGTCAAAATATGAACTGCGTAGCAAATAGCACAATAACATACTCGTAGCCATTTGGATAGTGCTCCTCCAATCAATTTGAGAAGCTGATAGTACGAGTGTAGGCTGATCCGGTGCTGGACCAAATGTACCGGCACTCCCTGCACTCCCCGTTGATTCAAAAGAGTCCCTGTAATGGGGATCTGAGATTATCATAAATCGCATCAGGATATGAGCGTGAAGAGGAAAATGAATGCTAGCCTGAGTTCATGGAGAAAATGGTAGCCATATCGAATAAATTTGCGTTAAGTGTACAGGGTTTGTGAGAAGTGGGAGAGTATCAAAGACGTAACTCAGGACTGCGGCTTCGTGGTTTCACTCGTGCTGCCAAATTGTGCCAATACATCAACGGTACTTTATATAAGGTCAACTTATTTTTCAATATTAAATTATCAATACACAGCATCAACGGAGATCTACTGTTATCTCCCATAGCTGCATGATATCGATGCCAATTCGTTGTTTAGAAATTTCAGGGTTCTAACTGCCGGCTTTTAGGTCGCCATGATCGGAGCCTCGGAATCAGCATATGCAATTGTCGAAGGTTTCCCAGCGGGATCTAGATGTAATCTAGATGATATGGGCGCTCAGCTACCTGGTACGCTCATCTGAGTCAGTTAACAGTGGGATGAAACTTAAGAGAATAAATATGTATTAAATTGCTATTACAATGACGCATTATCCCCTTGTTCAAAAGGAGATGTCACCGCATGGAGCGGCCAGCTGGCAGCCCTCTGGATGTATCCAAACACTTCAGGCAGCTCTTTTTCCATGCCCCAAACCCCTTTGGGCTCCCGAGCTATCTAACATCTAGATGATAGAAGATAAGGATGACGGGACGATAGCCCTAGCATGTCAGAAAAGCAAGCATATCTCACCTGCAGGCAAACAGAAGCCACGAAGTCCATTGTGAGCCCCAGTAAGGTTAATGCATCAAGTTACGCGCAATAGTCAACGTGTCAAGTACCTGCACATTGCGAGGCCATCCTCGCTGGCTTCAAATGTTCCTTGCCAGTACGCCGGGATGAGATACAGATATGTGGACCGTAGTGAGCGCCAGTGGTGCTACCCGACAAACATATATTTGATTCGATACCGTGACAAAAAGGCCATCCCCAGCCAAAAATGTGAGGCACGAAGCCGATGAGGAGTACAAAGTCTCACTTGTGCTATCATGTGTGTCGATTGTCAGAGTGCCGCTGCACAGCTCAACGACGCGAAGCGATGGCTAGAGACGGGCAGACAACGGATCTTCAGGGCAATAACCGTACGCATGCAACAAATAGACTGGAAAGAACGGTTATTATAAACTCCTGGAGAGGGATACTAACTTGCATGGAGCTGGAGTTTTAGATTTGATGTGTGATTTCTCTTCAAAGAGAGAGGGTTGAGAAACGGTACCCGGTAGAATAGCCGCGTATCGCTCGTCAGACAGACCCATCCCTGCCAACGAGTTAATCCGTCCATCATCGTCGTACCCCGTTCCCAACATCGGATGCAGACTGGATGAATTAGACGAGAAGCCAGGATTAGACGAAGAATTGTGTGGTTGTAATTGCGACGCCCCAACTGCGAGTGCCTCGCTCAAAGACGGGTCTGAGAGAGGAGGAACACCGAGCGAACAAGGTACTTTTGACATTTGTTGGATGACTTTAAGGTGCATCAGGTGTTTCTATCCATCCGTGTCAATGTCGATCTATACACCTCGGTACAAAACAAAAAACGCACCTCCAACATATCCAACGACCCCTCCTTCGTAAATGGCTTGGGCAAAATATCATTCATTCCAGATGAATAATACGTCATAATCTCGCTCGGTTTTGAATTAGACGTCATGCCGATGATGGGGGTCATATGGTCGGGCTGGCGGATCAGATTCAAAGCGCTGACTCCGTCCATTTTGGGCATCACGTCCTGTCGCGTTCACATCGCATTAATTCTAGCACACGCAGGGAAGAAAAGAAAAGAACTCGCCATAAAAAGAAGAAAAACACACCTGCCAAACAACAGTGCGCTCGAACGTGACGAGCGGTCAAACACATTCACATTTCGAGACTACATCTATACGGCATGAGTGCCCTTAATATCTCAGTGATGTGAACAGCTTCGCCACCAGCACGAGGATCGAATAGAATCGCCATGAGTGTGCCGGTGGAATTGAAGGTGAGACACTGAATTGTATCGTTGTGTCCGGTGAGAACAGAGCGTGGGCGATCGGTATCAGCAAGATCCCAAAGCTTAACTGCGTGTTCGCTGGATGCACTGGCGAGGACGTTAGACGCAGTGGGGTAGATGAGAACGTAGTTGATCTTGCGTGGTGATGCATCAATGCAGGCGATAGGGTCAAAGTCTTGTGGTACCCAATGATCCTGGCCCCGGGAACTGCAGTAGATATGTCAGAATCTGACAGACAATCTGACAGAGCCACATACCTCTCTGGACGAAGTCCTTGCGAGCACGTACGACAAATCCATCGGGAAGAAGTCCTGGTCGTCCTTATTGAAGATACGCAGGATGCTTTGCTTGAAAATGGACGTAGCAAACGAATCAGATTAGATGGTGACGATTCAAATGTGAACGAAATAAGAGAAACAGACATACATACAAGGGATCGTGAGGTCGATCACGATGTACTGGGTTCGTGTGAGGAGAGAACCGAGGAGGCGAACGAAAATGCGTTGTCGCGGATCTATTGAAGGCGGAGGTCTCTGTACCATAGGTATGGCAGGTATTGGCGGTCTGCGGTGCCCGGCAGCAGGACAACGAGTTGCGTCAGACTACAGTGGCGGTGAACAACGAGTGATGTTGTGAGTAAAAAATGAAACGCCCTCACTTAGTAGGTTAAGAATAGATATCTGAGGTCGTCTTACTGTCCACAGAACTGAGCATCCCAACGATCAACGGATACGCCTCGCCGTCCTCATCAGAGAGGGACGGCAGCAAGATCGGCTGCTCCGAGTTTGGTCGGCTCCCTCCCGCCATCTCAATATTGGCCTACAAAAATAGCGGGTCAATGTGCCAGACTCTTGGCCGATCGCTCACCTTCTGTATATCGAGAGCGCTTATTTGAAAAGAACTCTTGTCGCATCCTTAAGGCTCCAAAGACCGGCTCTGTTGAGTTCGGATGATAACGGAGCAAGTTACTAACCGTGAACATTTCTTTCCAAATTTAGGCTCCAAGATACATGTTGAGCTTCCACACACGTGACGTGTGTGGAAGCTCGACATGTATCATTTTTGATACCTACCGTGAACGCCCGAGTCACAAGCGCAACGGCGTTATGGATTTTAAGCCAATCTCAGCATGACCGCCGTCCTTTTGGCTGAACTCGAAATGATCCCCCACAAACTAGCTGGCATGTTACGACGTGCTTTTCTGTCGTTAACTCGTTAATTTGGTGCGGATAGCAACGCTTCAACTACGTCAGACATTCCGTTCGATAGGGGAGAACGTGCAAACGTGCTCAATCTCACGGATCGCCTCAAATATCGGCAATTTCCATTAAACCGTTCCGTGAGTCGTGTTTTCGCTTCATATCGTCAACGCACTCACGTCTCCCGTCTGCCGTCATGTTTGCTATTGATATCAGTTTCTGGCAGTTCTGATATCGTTCCAGAACCAAGAAGTACGCGATTTCTTCGAGATCCTCATAGTCGCACTGGAAGATGCTCTGTTATGGGACGTCTGGTACGCCGGCTCGATGCCGTTTCCGTCCGAGGTACTCAACGATTTAAACCTTGCTGTTATTACGTGGATGCAAGCTAATTCGCTCCCTCTTTTTTGTTCCAGCTGATCAATCCGTCACCTTGTGCCTCCATCCTCGCAGGATTGACCCATCCCCCGGACTACTTGTCTCCCGCACAACAGAGTGGGGATGACGAGGATGGTGACCCGCTTGACCAAATTATCTGAGAGCGCGAAGATGATCAACATCTACGACCGGTTTGAGTCATTCATAGGCAGTACGTGTCTTACTATCCTTGCTCGCATGAACTGTTCTAAGTGATCTAGACGGTACCCTCCGGCTCAGCGGCCCTTGCTCAGAGCAACGCGCACTTCCTCAGAATTACGCTTGAAGGCAAACAACGACACAATCCAGTCCCTACTTCCGGCTATCAGTAGGGTTCAACGGCGCAGGCGCTGAAAGTCCAGTGGCTGCACTCAATCCTGGAATGAAAGACGCCAATGGGTGGTCCGGATTCTGGGAGGATGAATCTGTTAATACGAAAGATGTTAAAGGCGTATACGGCTGACTAGAGAAAGTTTCGCTCACTTGGTAGGGATTTAAGAAAAGCAAATAATTGTTCAACTTCTATGCCGCGTTGCTGCATATCAGCGAGAAATGTGGAAACGTCGCTATCACCTCCAGAAGTCGATTTTTGCACTTTTGATGCCCGATTCTCTAGACTAGAGTCAGCTGCACGCTTAAGAGGCTGGGAGTCTTGGCATCTCTGGGATTGCATAGCATTGGCTTCTTTTGCACTACCTTTGGAGACGTCGTCTTTAGAGGAGATGCAAGCCTGATAACATTTTAACGGAGTGTTGACCCGCTACATATAATATGATGCTCACCTGAGCTTCCAACTGTGTAATATCTCCACTCTCTGCATCCACCGCGGCACTTAGAGCGGGTGGAGACTTCGGTCTGGGAGACGCTTCTGGGCACAAGGGGCTCTGCTCCTGAGTATTTTTCACCGCATTAGATTAGGATTGGGGGGGGGAGCGATATTAGAGCCTTACTGAAGAGCCCAACTGCGAGTTACCGCTCTTGGTACCAGTATCCGCTGCAACAATAACGCTTGACTGGACCTCCTGGGCAATTGGTGGCAAATCGCTGCCCTCATCATGGACGATAAAGCTGGGAGGGGCAACTCGAGCTTTCTTGATCACAGAGTCTTCATTAACAGGTTCAACGACCCGTTTCTCGGATGGCCTTCCCGAAGGCCGGTCTGTTCCCTTACCTTTAGCTCGGCCTCCTTTCTTTGTTGAGGAGCGAGCCTTTGATGTTTTTAACTTTGTTTTCCCCTTCTCCAAACGGACATCTGAGTCTTCAATCTCAGGAAGTGTGCTCATTTCCTCCGCTTCGTCGTCATCATTGAACAGAGAGCCTGCAGTGTAGCGTCAATTAGATTTTGAACTGTAGAGAGTGGCAAGCCGATACGTACGTAAACTGGGTGTTGCCCCAGTGAATGCGTCAAGAATGGCCGCCTTACTGAAGGAGATATTGTTCAGAAAGACGTCCTGAGTGTCAGCGGCGACAATTCTGTAAATATGGACGGTCTTTGGTTGGGGGGGACGATAGATACGTCCAATCAGCTGCCCTTCATCCGTGGCAGACCAAAGTGAGTCCTGCAATTGCATAAGCGTGGGGGAAATAGCCGATGAAAGGGTGGGAGAGTGGATGAAAAGCGAATGCTGACCACAATGATCAATATATTTGCACAGGGTAAATTGAGACCCGTTAGCCCAACGTTGGACATGATTAAGACACGAGGACCATCACGTCCACTACTTTGAATTGGGAAATGATATTGGTTCTAGTGGAGGTTGACAATTTGCCGTGGATCTGTAAAGTCTTGATGCCGTTGAGCTCTAAAACCTGTAGTTCAAACAATTGACATTACTAAATTGCGATAAAGCAAATTGGAATGATCACCTACCTTGAGCACCTGTGTATAGCTAGAAGGGAATGCACAGTAGACAAGTATTTTGTCATGGGGCGTAGAGTCTGCAATACTGCTAGTAGTGACGTCAAGATTTGCAGATGACGCTGTTAGCTTATCATCCACAACATGGAGAGGTGGATGGCCGTCAAGCTCCTGATGCCAACAAATGACTTGTGCAAGAACGTCGAGTTTGCGAGATGGGTCCTTCTTCCACTCGTCCAAACTGGAGGGATTTGCCCATGGATATCCCGTGTTGCAGCTGGGGTGCAATAAAGCCCTGCGGACCTGCGTGTAAAAATCCTGGATAGATTGGTAAGTGCTTGAATGAGGGTGAATGAAACAAATTGTACCGAGCCAGAAGCAAACTTTGCTGCTCTAGTGCCGCCTTCCTCTACCAAATCCTTGGCAATGCGCTCCAGATTATCCACCTCATGGCTGTACAGCTTCACAAGGAGATTATGCTCCTGGAATGGAGCCAAGCCCGATATCCTGGCACCACAACTATCGACAGACCAGATTGTGCGCCGTATAACAATGCCAGAAAACCTTTCTCTGATGATGCCAATCCACATCAGCATCTGACTACGATACAGGCTGGGGACCTCAACATCGGCATCACCCTTTACCGTTCCCATGATTATTGTGGCAATGCGGTCACCTTGTTGAAAGCGCTTGCGATCCTTTGCAGCAGCAGTACGCAGTTGACGAACCATTTTCAGGGCCTCATCATCATAAGCGCTGCCAAATAGCTCCAGACCCAGGTATCGTCCAATATTCCACACATCCTGACCAAATGAAGAAGGAAAAATTAACGTTAAAGACTGAGTGGGTTGATAAATAGCATTAGTCACTCACAAGAGGTCGAGAGGTGATGGGTGTGGCCGTCATAGCAACCATTGCCTGACATAGCAAGCGAAGGCAAAATATCGCCCAGTAACCCTTTTTTACATTTCTGTAATTATGGGCCTCGTCCACCAATCCTAACAAGAATTTGCGCCCATAAGCTGTGCTTGGCGCATCTATGGTATAGTTGGATTTTTGTCGGGGATGTTTTGTTGGGCAAAGATTATTCGCCTCAAAAATGCGGTCACAGTCGGATTCTAAAGCCTGGGTGCAGGAAAAATATTGAGCTTTGTAGACAAAATAGAATTACGTCCATACCTTGGGAGTAGTCAAGATAATTCTCCGCCCTTCAGGCTGCATTGACCTGCTCCAAATGTCTTCCCACCAGGTTCGTCGACTGCCCCAAGTAGCCAGATATGGTAGAATGTCAAAAGTTCCCCGCTGAAGATACCGGTGCAACTCCGAAGTAAACTGGGGTACCAGATTGGCTGGGATGACAAGCATCACTGGAAGATTTGGAATGTTTGGAGAGTCGCTCCTCCACCGCTTTGCAGCTAATTTGATTTATGTCAGATCAGAGCTCCAGCACAGCGGGAACTTTAACAGGTATGGCGTACCTATTTTACCAGGAAAGCAGTTGTGCACAGCATAAAATTCACGATAGAATGAAAGTATGGCAATTAAGGCGGTGACTTGAATGGTTTTGCCTAAGCCCACTTCGTCCATGAGCAAGACGGGCATTCCACAAAATGCATTATTGACCATCTTGACGAGACCAACAAGTTGATGCCAGCGGAGAGCAAGAGACTCCCCATTTTCTTTCAACCAGGCTTGACCGTCCTCAGTCCAAGGGTCGCAATTGCCATAGGGATCTTGCAAAAGGTTAAAGAACGGTATTTGCTTTTCTGGAAGTCCAAGGATCGTCCATAGGTCATCCTCGGACATGCTGCTGTATTGCTCCACACCTTCCGACCACTGGAAGTCGCAATTGTTGGTTGCATCTGGGTCAAACGAGGGTACTGATTCTGCTGGCGTTGTGTTTGGATCACAAAGTTTCAATTGGTCCTGGATGGACGCTGCAAGTAGAGTAATATCTTGTTGAGTGGCAAGGAATGAAAGCGCCTGGCGCAGTGGCTTTGGTAGACCTATCTCCAAAAAAAGCGTAAGATGATAGTAATGAAGATATGTAAGCAAGGTTAACGCACGGTTTTTGCTTCCACCATTTATGTCAATCCCTAAGCCTTGAAGAAGGTCGCTGAGCGTTTCTTGCTGCTCTGAAAGCTGCTTCAGCGACTCTCGATCGCCATACCGAGTAAGGATTTTTGTGAGTCCATCTACGTCCTTCAGCCAGGCTCTAATGTATTCAGTGTCCAGACGTTTGTTTTGCTCTGCCATAGATGAGAATTCTGGACAAACAGAATTAGGTATTAAAAGGTAATATTGTTAAAAGTATACCTTGCCACGTCTCATCTACTTTGTTTTTTAACTTTCCGAGCCTACCCCTTTCACGTACAATAGACTTCCTATTCTTTGCCCAATGGTGGGCCACAAGAGCATCTAGGAAGCGCCGGACTGGCTCCTTGAGTGCAATACCGTCCTCTGTGAAAGATTCAGGGCCAAAAAGTGCCTCTGCAAGGCCTGAGTAGGCAAGTGCGACCTGCGAGGTGGCAAGATCAGGAAGCTTATTGAAATAATCAATGAGAGCGCAGTATAGAGACAAAATAAATAAATCTCACATTTGCCACCTTGAGACGCTTCATAACTGAATATGGGTCGAGGCCACGTTCAGCCAGTACCACGTCAACGGTACTATTTATTTTCCAGTTTGACCAATTGGCATGGCAATAGTCCAGCCAATGTTGTCGACCTTCATTGTCGTTATCAGGGCGATCTTTTTAATGTAATCCACTTGGGCAGCATCCTCAATAGCCCAGAAATTGTTAGCAAATGTCAAGACTGCCTGATGGATCTTGAGGGACTTCCAGGCGCTGGGAGTGTCCTCCGTTATGTTTACGGATAAGGGAGTTGAACCCAGCATAGTGTGCTGTTGCCATATGGGCCAACACCAAGGAATATTGCCAGCCTCTGTGGTGTCTGTCGAGGAATCGACCTGTTCTGCATGAGAAGGAGCGCTGAGTGCAAGAAGAGCACCAGGCATAGTAATTGTAGGCATTGTAGGAAGAAAGAGATGGGTTGTATTGAGGTGAAGTTCTGTTATTCACCATACTTAATTGTAGCTGAGCGACTTAGGCAAGTGCCAATAGACTGGGAGCGAAATAAAATGAGACTTGGCAGCGGTGAGTCTAGTAAGAAGGGTCGATAACCGCCTATGAGGACCCTGATAATCCAATTGGAATTTAGTCCACCAAGCCTATCACTGGCAGAACATTCAATCCACAGAAATGAACGCTTAACTTGTGGCGTTGTAGCACAGTCAATCCGATTGGTGGAGTTTGGAGAGTGACAGCACCGAGTGACGCTCTGTGACGCCAATATGTAGTACACAAAATTAGATCCCAGCTCAAGGCTAAGCTTGCTAGGACGTAATTACTGTCAGTCTAGGACGTCCTCTGAGGTCTAGTCTCTGCCTGGGAATTCTGATCTTGGTTACTGGCGCTAGCCATTAGTGATGTGCCAGGCCCGGCCTCGGCCCTCAGACCCTTCAGGCTGGGCCCTGAGTCAGCCATTAAGACGCCTAGTTTCTGTAGCAAAATTTATTTTTTATTGCGATATACTCAGATCCTGGACGCCATTTCTAGATTACAGTCAAAGGGTAATATATATAGCTGCAACGTTAGTAATTCTGATATCTAACATACATAAGCAGAATAGCTGCCAGTGTCTAGCCCCGCTGTGCAATGCTGATGGATTAGACTTAGCAACAGAGTATTCAAATTTTGTTCGATCAATGTTTGTAACTAATGGTGACTCAATCGTCCACAGAGGAGAATTTGAAATTTGATGCCCATGGTGTCACAATCTTAGTACGTACAACGTTACACACATATATCAGAAGTTATACCCAGAATTTGAAATTTGGGGCCCATGCTGTCACAATCTTAGTACGTACAATGTTACACCCATATATCAGAAGTTATACCCAGAATTTGAAGTTTTGGGCCCACAGTGTCACAATCTTAGTACGTACAATTGGCTATTCCCCATTGTACGTACTAAGATTGTGACACCGTGGGCCCCAAACTTCAAATTCTGGGTATAACTTCTGATATATGGGTGTAACATTGTACGTACTAAGATTGTGATACCATGGGCCTCAAATTTCAGATTCTGGACATAACTTCTGATATATGGGAAGGGTGTTGTAACGTTGTATGTACTAAGATTGTGACACCATGGGCCCCAAATTTCAAATTCTGGACATAACTTCTGATATATGGGCGTAACATTGTACATACTAAGATTGTGATACCATGGGCCCCAAATTTCTAATTCTGGGCATAAACTTCCGATATATGGGGTGTAACATTGTACGTACTAAGATTGTGACAGCATGGGCCCCAAATTTCTAATTCTGGGCATAACTTCTGATATATGGGTGTTGTAACATTGTACGTACTAAGATTGTGATACCATGGGCCCCAAATTTCTAATTCTGGACATAACTTCTGATATATGGGTTGTAACGTTGTATGTACTAAGATTGTGACAGCATGGGCCCCAAATTTCAAATTCTGGACGTAACTTCTGATATATGGGCGTAACGTTGTATGTACTAAGATTGTGACAGCATGGGCCCCAAATTTCTAATTCTGGGCATAACTTCTGATATATGGGTGTAACATTGTACGTACTAAGATTGTGATACCATGGGCCCCAAATTTCAAATTCTGGGTATAACTTCTGATATATGGGTGTAACATTGTACGTACTAAGATTGTGATATCATGGGCCTCAAATTTCAGATTCTGGACATAACTTCTGATATATGGGAAGGGTGTGTTGTAACGTTGTATGTACTAAGATTGTGACACCATGGGCCCCAAATTTCAAATTCTGGACATAACTTCCGATATATGGGCGTAACATATGTACTAAGATTGTGACAGCATGGGCCCCAAATTTCTAATTCTGGGCATAACTTCCGATATATGGGTGTAACATTGTACGTACTAAGATTGTGATATCATGGGCCTCAAATTTCAGATTCTGGACATAACTTCTGATATATGGGAAGGGTGTAACGTTGTATGTACTAAGATTGTGACACCATGGGCCCCAAATTTCAAATTCTGGACATAACTTCCGATATATGGGCGTAACATATGTACTAAGATTGTGACAGCATGGGCCCCAAATGTCTAATTCTGGGCATAACTTCCGATATATGGGTGTAACATTGTACGTACTAAGATTGTGACAGCATGGGCCCCAAATTTCTAATTCTGGGCATAACTTCTGATATATGGGTGTAACATTGTACGTACTGATATTGTGATACCATGGGCCTCAAATTTCAAATTCTGGACATAACTTCTGATATATGGGTGTAATGTTATACGTACTAAGATTGTCGCCTGTAGTTCCCACCTACCCGCCCTAATTAGACTTGACAGGTGGGGCTGATGGCAGGACCCGTGATAATCCCTATGGAACCCGGGTCAGCAGAGGCCACAACTTGTCCAGACAGATTTTGAGTTTTTTGTCGGATGCCATCCTAGGCCATCCTAGGTTCACCTGAGAGCAAAAATTTGTCTGGACTCTGACTCAGGTTCCCAAAAATTTCAAAAATGTGTTTTTTCTGACTTTAAGTAGGTAGGCGTGTTTAGAACAGCTGCAGGAGCCAAAAAACAATTATGTAAAAACCTTTTCTTCATGTGGCCTGGAAGTTTTGAATGGCCTGACGGCTTCTGCCAACTGAGGCAAGTCAGCTGATAGGATGTTGAAGTCCAGCAGGTCTACAGGCGCAAGCTTGAGTCCTGAGCATGTCAGATTGGGCTTAGATGAGAGATGACAGAGAAAGGCAAAGTGGTTGCGTCAGGAATGGAATGAAAATGACGATGAAAATTTTGATGTTGTCTATACTGATGAAAAATAATATCTAGTTTTGCACCAGTTTGAGTTGCACTTTTGTAGTAATAGCCTCATTATGTTCTGATTTTGCGTCCAATAGAAGTTGCAAAAAGCGGGAGTCCAACTCTTGCATTTAATGTCAAATATTGTCTCGTTCCACTAGCTAGGCTATTTGAGCTTAATATCTGTCAAGCAATAGCCCAAGTCCAGACCTCAACCTGACATACCGCCACCCCCTCCACAGATGTCCAGACATTCTCCCAGGTTGACACTCAAAGTAGATGTGGGTGTTCAGATGCCAACCTGGGTGAAGTGGTCTTTGTGTCAACTTATGTCCTGATGCTGACCTGGGTTCCATAGGGATTATCATAGGTCCTTCCTCTGATGGCGCTCCAAGTCGACTGAAAATTGGCTGTACGCACCCAAATGACTAATTATTCAATAAAGGAGAGCCTTGATGATGGTATAAGGTGCTGGTGGTGTAGATACCAAGTGCAGGCCCTCAGCTATGTCCATCCTATGTGTCTGGGAGCCAAATTAGGCAATCCATGTCATCACCAAACCTTCATGCTGGCTATGTACAACAGTGAGCTTGAGTATCTCCCCACCATGCTTATAGATTTCAGCCAGATTTTGTATATAAGTAGCTAATTCAAATTGTAATTAATCTATGTATACTAGGAGACCTCAAACCTACAAAACAAATAACTAAGCTTCATCCTCGCTGGTATCCTCATCAAATGTGACTTATAAACGCTGTGCTCTTGGAGGCTGTACAGATGACCTAGACCCTCGTGCACACTTTCTGGGGCATCTGTGCTCCTTTCTATTGCATTTTCTGGCTATCCCAGTGTCAGAATATTTCTTGTGGGGCTTACCAACGGTCTCTCCTCTCTTGAGGCGTGTGGCTAGTTGCATACTTACGTGCTATATTCCTCCCTTTGACGTGGGGACATGCAGAACCGATGGCAAGAGCCATCTTTAAGTGCATTTCAGAGCTTTAGAAGGGCTGAGGCTGGTGGGAGATTGGAATGGAATGCCCTCAGGTCAGCCTTTCATATCAATCCCAAGCTTCTCTTTAATGGCGGTGTTGAAGTTTGTGTAGTTGATACAAACATCACATCTCTTAATTATAGTTCCTAAAACATGATGGTTAGTAGCGTTTCTTATCAGATATGGAAAAAAAAGTACTTAGCCAAGAATTAAGCGGAGGAGTGCCAACACATTGCATGATTTGTACCCTCCTGCTCATCAATGTCTACAACGTTCATATCAATATAATACTGGCGGGAAAGCAAGAAAGGATGTACTTTGACCTGACATGCATACCCATTGCTCCAGCTTTCGCTGATTTCATCAGCCTCCATTTGGAGGACATCCTCCTGCAAGGCTATCTAGCTAGGGATTCATTAGGAAGGTGTAAGACATGATGCCGTATTAAACCTACCATCTTGAAGACATTGTCTAACATTTACTGGACATTTTGTGCTGCAGCAGTGGCGAACACTCTATATTCTGAAGAGCACATTGCTCATTGAGTTTGTCAATGTATTCCTGTTGTTCCTCGGGGGTTGAATTATGCATTCAAGCGAATATTTTGTACCACAAAGTCAGTCTATTGTTTTAGTTAGCATGATGGTTGCAAAAATGATGACAAGTGACAGGACTGACCTGTGTTAACTTCCTATGCTTTTGCATGTATAAGGATATTGGCTAGTTGTGCATTCTGATTTGCTTTGTAATGTTTCTTGCCTCCCATGAGTTTTTAATCTTATCCTAAGTCACATGAGCGAGGGTGCTGATCTTCTCATTTTCATCTGCAAGGAGCTGTTGAATTGCAGTAGTTAGGACATCTTCAGCCTCCTTCTGCTGTTCAGCAGAAAGCTTGCGGGAAGCTTTCCATGCCTTCACTTGAGCCTTCTGAGATGTATTCAGGTTCAGCAGAGCACAGTGGGTTAGTATAGGATGGTTTGAATTTCTTGCAGCCCAGGAGGAGTTGTTGGTATCGCAGCGATCTCTGCAGTATCTGGATGTGAGTTAGATGGTGTGTCCATCTGGTAGATTCACAGACATACTCTAGTTAGTATGAGGTGATGTGCCCATGCTAGGCATGTTTGATGTCATTTCAAGGTACTGCAGGCAAAAGTATATCCTGGTTAGTGTGGAGTGACGTGCCCATGCTAGGTGTATTTGGCAGTCATGTTGAGGTACTGCAGGCAAGAGCCTGAGCGTGTATGCCATGTCAGGTGGCCATGTAGCAGGTCCCAAAGAGATGGGGGTGAATGATATAGTGCAGAATCATTCTAATTAATAGAGTCTTTAAAGGAGTTGGCATTGGTATTGAAAGGCTGCAGGTTCAGCGTGAATGAATATTGAAAAGGCAAATATGGCATGAGCGAAGGAGGATAAGGAAAATGTGGCAGCCTGGCCTCACCATAGTCTTTTGATTTACATTAGCAAACTATGGGATGAGAAACTCAGGTCATATTGTCATTATGATACATCTAAAGAGTACAGTAAGCCAAAAACTCTGATACATCATGATCTGTAATTATCCACTGTCCATTCTGATGTATCAGGATATATCACACATGTGTAGCTACTTTCGATCATCTCACCAGGGGGTTGACTACTGCAAATGGTAACAAATTTCCAGTTCATCAGGAAAAATGGGAACTGCAGAAGTTCTGCCGTTGCATTCTAGGCCTTTGCTCCTTCCAGGTCCAGATGTGCTATTTAAATCCACCTAATTGTCCTTGCTCAGGTCTCATTGATATGCAGATGGCGAGGATATAGCCAGCAAATCAGGGACCCTACATATAGGAATCCCATAATAATGCTTAGCACCCCTAAGGGCCTCAATGTATGTGAGATGAGATGAGAGCACTAATTTTGATGAACCTGTGGATAAAACTCTTTGAGTATACTGCCGATTCCTGACAAGTAGTTGTCAACTGAGCACAGGTTAATGTGAGCAGACATGAACTTGACCAAGAGAGAGTGTGTGTCAGGTGTTGGATCGATGGTAAGATGATGGAGGTCGCAGAAAGTAATGTAAGAATTGAGAGCAGATGAGTAAGTTTGGTTAGTAGACTTGTCAAGAGCAAGCCCAAGATTAACGGAACACTCATGAATGAGCTGTTCCATTGGCCAAGCATTCCTGAGAGGTTGCCGGGCCTCCACCAAGGATGGAATCATTTCCAGGATACCCCCAGCACATTCCGAGGAGGTTGGAAGGACATGATTCTGAGCCCCAGAGAGCAACTTACCGCCTCTCTCGCACACCAATGAGAGGTGATCTGCAACTACATTATCTTCTCCTGCCACATGAAAAACTCTAAAGTCCACATTGAAGACCAAGATGATTTCAACTGCATCCACAAGGAGTCGATTGTATCCTGGCCCAGCCGATAGAGTGTTGAACGTATACACTGTTTTTAAGCTATCGGTGTAGATAGCAAGACATCCGTTAACAGGAATCTGAGTGACAGCATCATGAATAGCAGATGCGACGCAGAGTGCCTCAAAGAAGAAGATATCTGCAACTGGGGGATGTTCAGGAAGGTTAGACTGAAATCCGAGGTTAAGGTGAGGATACCAGAATCCCGTACACGAACCTGAAGTGTCACAGTAGATTTCAAGAACATTGGAAGGGAATGGAAGAAATTGCCAGGAAACAGATTTGAAGAGATAAACACTGTCGGATGACAAAGGGTTATAAAGCTCTTATCAAGATAGTTGTACTGAACCAAATACATCTACTATATCTCCAGCTTTTAATGGCTGAACGTACCATCTGAGTGGATGGTCTGACGCTGAGTTGCATTCACAACAATATCAATTGCATTAGTCCTAGAGACAGTACAGTTACAAGATAATTAATTAATTAGTACTGGCAGCGACTCGCTCTTGCAAGGCAGTGCGTTTTTCCTGAATCTTTGACAGTGCACTGTTTTTGCTGATACTGCGCTGTGAAGAAGAAGAATTAGGAAAAATGCGACTATGTAAGGCGTTAACATAAATGGCTTTAAGTTGATGAGGGTTGACAAACTGCGTCCACCATGTCATAAGGTCAGCAACTTCCTCACTCTCATCAAGATCCTCCAACAGGTCAAGAATGCTATGATAAAATTTTTCTGAGTCTGTGACCGTATCAGTATGTGAAAATACAGATGAGGAGCTTAGCAAAAACCAAACCTAAGGGAACAATCGGCAGGGGAAGGCATGTACGTTTAAATTTGCATGCCTGTGTAGCAACATAAGCTAAGGATGCTTGAGTTACAAAATTCATGCTGTGAAGGTAAGCATTGCCGGAGCGCGTGGCCTTTGGCTCCTTGTCCACCGAGCTCGGGGACCTAAAGATATGTTTAAAACCCTGAAAATAATTTGGATTGAGAACTTCATTGCCAATAAAATGAGTTTACAAAGACCAGTATCTCGCTTTGGAGTAGGCCCTTCCATGGATCTTTGGGATCATAGTCATACCCAGCATACAAGAACATGGGCCACTGATCACTGTGAACAGTGTTTCGCTGCTCTTTGGACTCTGCTTGGTTCTGGGAAGTGTTAGGATTGTTAACTAATAAGGTGAAAAGACGTACTCTGCATTTGACCAGTCAAGGCCTGCAGGTCAGAGCAGCACACCAGTGACTTTGTGATTAAACCCACGGTCGGACTTAATATTCTGGGAGAGGGGCGGTATCCCTGCCTGTCCTCTGGGCACAAGCCATTCGAGGACAGCAGATTTGAGGGTCTTGGTATCATCGCCTCACGCGCCAGAGGCTCCTTTACCCAACTGCAAAGGGTGAGTGTAATGATCTTCCAAAATAAAGAACTTACCAATTCTCCTATGTGAATAACGTCCTCCTCCTCACCCTTTGTGAGATGATCTAAAAGGCCTGGATAGGAATCTATTAGATTCACAAATACCCTGTGCTCATGCTGAACACTGCCACGGAAAGTGGTTTTGTTAATGCTGATGGGATGTAATCATCAGAATTGCACTCACTCCACTGGGTAATCTTCAATGGCAGAGTCCTGTAACTCTTCTAGTTGGAGTATACTGGTGAGGCGATCTCAACCTGGCTGGGCTGATATGAAATATCTAAAATGCTCAACCAGTTTAAGTGAGTCTTGGCTCTGCCTAGCTGCTATACTCGCAGAATGCAAGAACGTTTGACCCTAAAGGGGACTGCTACTGAACACAGAACCAGATGAATGAAAGACCCTTGTAGTGCGATGGATGTGCGAAAGCGTGAGAGGAAAAGCGAAGTGAGTGAAGTGTGAGAGAGCGCACTAAGGTAAGCACAAGCATGAGAAAGTGTATGCTAAGGCACACGTTGTGTGGGAGAATACCGGATAAGGAAACGGATGCGCAAAGTGAGTGCAAATGCAGAGCGAGTGTTATAACGAGCGCAGATAATAGTCTAGTATAGCCGGATAACGATAACCATTGGAAACACAAAGTGCGCCCAAGTGGTGACTACTACTTTAAAGTAAAACCCCAAAATGAGGGAACTACAGCAAAGGGGAGTAATGTATTTCCTGAGTTGTTACTGTAAACATAATATCTTGTCATAGAGCCAGCCAAAGGGGTATCCTTGTCTAACTATAAATTTAAGCCTATTCCTTGGTGAAGAATGTGTGTCATTCAGGACCAGTAGTGCTCACAAACCGAGCAAGCACTCAACACTCAATTCCAGTCAATGCTTGAGTCAACAATATCATTATATTCAAAAAGAATGTCTAACAATATGAAATACAGTATGCTATAAAATAGATCAAACATAAATCGGTATGGGTAAGATGAAAGGCACAGAACCAGAATGCCAACCAAGGAAAGAACGAGATATAACAGGCGGCTCCAAAGTCCGAGGTGCACCGCCGCGGGCAGGAGGGCGGGATGGTAATGGATGTCGGTGAGAAAAGGTTCATGCACAATGTGTCAGCCATGAATGAAACTCCAACCAAATTGAGCTGACACACCTTGCACATTGTGGCAATTCTGGATGTTGCCAGTGGAGTTTGATTACCAAAGTCATTCAGTATATAAACCCCTCACGCCTGTTCATTAACTCTTTTCCACTTTCCATCATCTGTCTGGCCTCTGACAATAGTAAAAGTATCAGTAGCTGTAGTTTGTAGCAAATAGTGTCTATCTACCCTACTCAAAAAATCCTCAAGTCACGTATCGATTCTGGTGTCCTCATACCCGTATGGTGTTTCTGTAATATAACTGCTTTGAATTAGTTCGAAATACTGAATGGTTGCAAGTCGTCACACAAAGCGCATAAGAATGATGGTGAGGTGTGCTTCCACCTCCGCGCTGTATAATGAACCATATCTCACACCTAAATATAGAACACAGGATTATTGATGTATTCTGCGAGATAAATTTTGATAGTCTCAAAGCAGGCTGTCTCAACCATCACCATGCCCAATGATGAGTAGGTATTTCAACTCCTGATCACGATCCTAAGTTCAATTGTACCATAGAAGCTTCCAGAAACTATCTTCTATGAAGATATGAGTAAATTTTGTGTACCATTTGAAACACGTACCTTGTTGGGGATAATATGTAGCAGGTATGCATGCTCTCCCGATGAATATCTCAACATTAACTAGATGAAATATTAGCAATGCTTCCTTTCGATCAAGGAAGCCTCACTAACACATGTATCCGCAAGTGCTGGTTGCGCATTCAGCAACATACTCCCCTTGACATATTCTTGTAGTCCATGGGAATATCGACACTTCGACATATTTTCCCCCTGTTGCGCGCAAAGGCAGCAGGGGTAGCAGAATACATGCACATCACGGTGTCTTAATAACTGAGGGTCTTATATGAAAACGTGTAAGAATGTAATGACACCACAATTACGCTGGATAAGACTTCTTGCCAGTCCTCGATTAACACAGTCTACGACTTTTCTTCTTTCGTGGTAGATAATGTGTGAGTTCTTGGGAGGCTCGCTAAACCAATCAGTTAAATTAACTTAGCCAGAGCTTTATTATTTCTGATTGAAACTATGGGATTGTCTAGGATATACTGTCTAGACACTTGAACTGGTTTCCTGAATATACAGTTAACTGTTGAGAAGCTGGTCTCAAATGTGATTACGTGGACCAAAGCTCATGTTGGTCAATATACAAATACCTGGTGAGAACGCTAGTCTCACAAATAACAACAAATGACAAATAGAAAAACAATGATAAATAACAACAATGACAAATAACAACAATGACCAAAGCTCGTGTTGGTCAGTATACAAATACCTGGTGAGAACGCTGGTCTCACAAATAACAACGTTGACCAAAGCTTGTGTTGGTCAGTAAACACTACGTGGTGAGAACACTGGTCTCACAAAACTGGGTTTCTATCACAAGAAACTTACGTAATCTCAAGGGAAACACTTTCCCTGCACTTGTCTGGACAGTTCTTACAAAGGAAATGGGCTTTGTAAGCAGCAATTTGTTCAGACTGAAGCTTCTTAGGTAAGAGTTCAATTTGCTCAAGTGGGAGTTCTTGAATGCAACAAGTGGGAGATCTATTTTTTTGGGGAGAATGGGCTCTCCTTATATACATTTTGTGTGGGAATATTATGTAAGTAAAAAGGTGATGTAATGACTTCAGAATGTGAGAAGAATATTCCAAAAACTGGAGCAGAATGTTCTAGCAGGTGCAAAAGAACATTTCAGAATATTCATGGTGGGATAATGACATCATTCCGAGTCACTCTGAGTCATTATGAGTCATTATGAGTCATTATGAGTCATTGGAATGTTCTAGCAATGGAACATGACATCATTATGACATCACTATGATATCATATCTTTCAACCAAAATACCTGCAGGAGTGTAGGTGAAGTCCTATGACATCATTATGACATCATACCCTGTAGGTACAATTTTATGAAGCATCTGATTAGTCAGAGCATCCTAATAGAAAAGTAAAGTAAAGAAACACTAGAGAAAACAACTCAGAAATAATGGAACAAATAATAGTACACAATACGCGGGCTTTTTAGATAGGTTTTTGTTAGGCTTTGAACTTTTCTCTATGGGTTTCTCTAGCCAAAGTGAATAAGCCAAAGGAAAGGCAATACCTTAAACTTTATTTTGCTTCTCATATCAACTAGGTCATTATGTGATTCCCATCTCACATATGACTTTTCTTCAAAACATGGTGGATTCATGAATCACTGAGGGAAAACTGAAACTATTGGACCAAGGTTTGATACCAAGGTATGGGTTGACTAGTCTGAGGACTAAGCTAACAGACTTTGTCTTTTAGGGGGATACCTAGTAGTCATGTCCATGCATGATTCCCAAATCATGCAGGACAACAGTATGCCTCAAATTGTGAGGGGTGTATCTGATGTCCATGTCGGGTGGTTGGCCTAAGTGTAGCACATACAAGTGAGAGAAGTCTTTGTGTTCATGAAAGCAACTAACCATTGAAACATTGTCAGTCTGCCTGTTTGGCCGTGATAATGGAGTATACCATGGCGTGCAGTTAAGATCCTCACCAACATTTTGATGACATTGGAATCAGGCCTGAATTGCGTACATTCCAGGCTCCAGCCCTCAGAGGAAGGAGACGATGGTGCAGACATGTAAGTGCAATGCACCTCCACTCGAAGTTATTTATATAATGCCCCGTGTAGTCCAATCACACCAGTGCCATTGCTTTCCTGGTATTGTCATATCCCGCATTCTGGACCTACATCTGAAGATGTTCCCATGCCATGTCCGGACCTCCAGACCCCCCTTCCATGTCTCCAGATCCATATCCATCCATATCCTTGCACATCCGGATCCCTGCAGCTCTGCATATCCATGCATCCATATCCATACACCTCCAGACCTCCGCAGTTAGCCTGCATCATCCATCCCTTGTCCTATCTACCTTGAGTACATCCCATCCGATTCCGGATTGATATCCAGACGCCTGATCCGATATCCACCTCTCTGGATCTCCGCATCCAACCTATACATCATATCCGAGCCTAAACCTTAAATCAGTGTCTATCCCCATATGGTAATTCCCTTGACTCCGGACTTCAGTTATCTCTGTTACCGTTCTGCTTATTGATACTTGTACTTTGTTCATCTCCGAGTTCATTTACTTATGTTCTGTTCATACTTACTAATATTTTCCATATGCTTGTACATAGCATTAGTCTCTGGCTTACTGATCCTCTCAAATCCCTTCCAGTATATAAACCTCTGTACAACTCCTGTACAGTTTCCTTAGTTTGAATATCAGCATAGACTTGCTCCCTCTCGATTTAAACTTGCCCAATCTTCTTTTGGACTTCTCCACCTAAGTTTCTGGCCTTTCCATTAGGCCTAGGGAATCCTTCCCTAGGCTGGAAATCCGGACCTTTGGATTTGTCCCCTATATCTCCATTCCGAGTCTAGGGATTGATTCCCTAGACTGGAGTTTGCCTTTCCGGCACTCATTCTGGACTTTGGTCCAATCCCGTCCTCTCCGACTCTACCTAAGTGTAGTCCACCTCTGTTTGTTTCTACATTGGACCACATCTGATGTAGCCCCTATTTGTCCTCCATACCTCCAGAACTATATCTGCAACCTTCGGACCTTCGGACCTTCGGACCTTCAGATCTCTGGACCTTCGGACCTTCAGATCTCTGGACCTCCAGATGTCCTGACCTTCGGACCTCCTGTCCTCCTGTCATAGTTCCACCCCTCCTATCCTATCCTGCTTTGGACTTTGTCCCTTGCAGTCTCCTCTCCATTCTGTTTCCTCTATAGGCATAATCTTGGGGTCTCTCTACTTCCCATGCAGTGGAAACTCCTCCAGACTTTCCTGTACTCCTCCGAAATTCTCCCACACTCGTCTGGATGTTTCCCATGCTCATCCAGAAGTCCTCCGGACTTCGTTGGACCATCATCGGACTTCATCTGAAATTGAGGGCACATACTCAGGTAAGAGGCACAGTGTACGAGCTGAGGCCAAGTCCCTCGGACATTCATTCCAACCTCTGTTTGAGCAAACCGGTTCTTAACAGGTATTTCGGCTGCCATCAATCATTCTGGTGACAAACACTGTGCCATCACATCGTTTATGTTTTGGAGCATGTAAGATTGGCTCCGTATCGCTTCCCCTGCAGCCCAGCCATCTTAACACCATTGTGTTTGTGTGTATACATGATAAACCATATTACGCAGGTATGTAATGGTGCCTGACTTCACATACCTCTACTCACGGTACCGCTACAAAGCCAGTGAGACATGCATACATTGAGGAACATTGTCTTCTTACTTGAGGGTCTTGTATAAGTTGAGGTGAAATACAATCACAATTGTACTTCAATAAGACTAAGGTGCCTACTCCTTAAGTTCACAGTCAATGGATTTTCTACTTCTCGGTTGATAATGTGGTGTTTGTGGGTGGCCAAAGGGTAATAGATTACTTCCTTGCTAGATCACTTCTCAATAGTAAAGGAGTAGTATATATTTTGTCAGGTTAATGTAAACCTAGTAGGTAATATGGACCTCTGAACTGAATGTGGCTCGAATATGTAAAACTTACGTAAAACGATAGATTATTGTATAGGCGATCCCTGTAAGATAGTATACAATCAATCTAGACTAGTGAATACAATTGTTTTCAAGGGCAACTCATAGGCCTTCACTTTCTTCGTAATCTCACAGTGTTGAGACAGAAGGTGGGAAAACTCCTGCACTTCAAATTCCTACGTTCCCACACAGTTTGGGAACAGAATGGAAGGGGAAAAAACTTATATATTATGTGAAAATGGAGTCTATATACATTTTAGAAGCCATCCTTACTAAGCAATGAGTCATCACTGGATTGGTAAGATTATGCTTACAAACCAAGCCTTTTGGGTGTGCTGAATCAGCTGCTTACTAAAGTACATGAGTAAAATCTTACAAAGCATGATGAATCATGACTTAAACATGACGAGTCATGGAAAATCCTTACAAATCAGAATATTACCAATCACATGACATGCTTACAAACATATCTGAGTGGCTCACTGATGTAATCAAGTGGCTGAATAAACAAGATCAAATGGAAAGAGACAGAAACTAATGGAAACTACAAATACAACTAAATAAATAGAAACAAAGCTTATGATAGTGAGAAATATATCCTCATATACTTCCCTAATCATCTCCTTTTACACTGCTATTTGTATATGTCATGGTATGAACTCCATACCATGCATGACAACGTGTAGTGATACACCGCACCATCAGACCTCATTAGAGGACAGTTCGTGACTATACAATCCTCCATGTCAGCTCCTAGTTACACATGTGTGTGTAAACGATCTTTTACTGTGCAAAACAACTACACTCATCACCAGCACTCATGTAATTCCACGAAAAAGTGTCTGTCATCGGCAATCTCCTCCCTCAAGGAGTTCGTTGGGCGCAGGAAAAGCCACGGATTTCAAAAGAGTCGGCCCTCCAAGCAGGAGATGTCTCATCACTGGTTTTACCATCTACGTTGCATCCTAACGGAACCAACCCTTTGCCAGCGTATCTTCATCCTGAAGTGTCAGTTTCTTTGCCCGACCCACCTCCCAATCCTGCAGGAGGCATTGGAAGTGATAACAGTGGAGCAGGGATCATTGATGAAGGAGAAGAGTTGAGTTTAGCACAGCACTGGCCAAGGCGTCAGAACCAACAGCTGCCCCTGAGATTCAGGGATGTGCTTCCCCAGCCCCCACTGACTGCTCCCCTGGAACTTGATGATGAACTTCCGCAATATGTAGGACATGTTGTCAATGCAGCAGCCCAGCCAGCCTTACCTGTGTGTACAGTGTTTCACACCCCTCTAAACATCTTTGGACTAGTGCACCAATATTTCTCCGCAAGACCTCCATCTCATGATCCAGAAGAATATGTGACAATAGCAGACCTCTCATTCATACCTCCCAGCACCCAGGACGTTGAAGTTCTCCTGAAACCTCCTACCAGTGATTATCACCCTTATCTAAATCAATCCTCCTTCCAGCTTGGCAACTGGTATTGGAATCAGGGGGTGCAAAAGTCACAAGGTGACTACAAAAAACTGCTAGACATCTTGGGTGGGCCTTCCTTCTGCACTGTTGACGTGACCACTACAAAGTGGAAGAACATCAATTCTGTTCTTGGCTTGAATGAGTATGACAATGGAGATGGAGAGGAATGGGAAGATGAAGATGCTGGATGGCAAAGAAGTCTGATTTCTATCGAGGTGCCTTCGTCGTGCACCATCAAAAATCTAGGCACGCATGTCTATGAAGCGGCTGCTCACTTGTATCATCAGTCCCTGGTCACTGTCTTATGGGAAAAGCTTGCTAATCCCCGAGATGACAAGCTCTTCCATTATGAGCCGTACCAGCTGCGTTGGACTCCACCCCATTTAGCCGTCGAAATCTCAATTTATGGCAATTTGTACACATCCCCAGTGTTCTATTATGCTCACACTGCATTGCAAGAATCACTGGGGGAACCTGACTGTGACTTACACAGAGTCATAGCTGCCCTTGGGTTTTGGTCTGACACAACACAGCTTACTTCATTCAGTAATTCCAAGCTTTGGCCTACCTACATGTACTTTGGCAATGTTTCCAAGTATCAGCATTGCAAGCCATCACTCAATTTAAGCAATCACGTGGTGTATTTTGAGATGGTGTGTCTGTTCAGTGTTAGCTCTGCTACATTGTCTAATTGCTAACACTTTGGCAGCTCCCAGACTCATTCAAAGATTTTATAGGTGGGAATAGCATGACTAGCGACTGCGCAACACACTGCCATAGAGAATTTTTCCATGAGCAGTGGAAGATTCTACTAGATGATGAGTTTCTTGAGGTGTACAAAAAACATGGCATTGTGATCCATTGCAGTGATGGAATTTTGTGCAGGTTCTACCCAAGGATTTTTACTTATTCAGCAAATTATCCAGAGAAGTATGTGAACTCTATGAGCAATTATCCATCTGATTATTATTTCATCAGAGTACTCATCACTACAGTTTGAAACCTAGGAGGATGTCCATGTCCTTGTTGCCTGATACCAAAGGATCAGATTCAGAACATGGGCATGTCTCAGGATCGACAACAACGCGCGACTTTGCAACGCAACAACACATGACGATGAGCTATGGTCAGTTCTGCCCACAAACTGATTTACAAGGACGACTACGCTGTTAGCAGCGCACCTATTGAACGAATTCTCAAACCCCAGTCCTGGGTCTCCACCTCAGTGAGCCTTCAGTGAATGCCCATAGTGGACACAGTCTAACTGTGACTTGGAATGTGTTTTTGGACCAACTTGGTCCTCTTGGCTTCAATATATTTTGCGCACTTGTTGTCGATCTCTTACATGAGTTTGAGATTGGCATTTGGAAATCGCTTTTCATTCACCTGTTGTGCATAATCTGTGTGCAGGATAAGGCTCTCATCCATGAATTAGACCAGAGGTGTGGTGTCTTCACATGCACTCACAACATTCAACTGATTTTTACTACCAGATTCAGGCAGACTCCGACGTTTGGCCAAGCTACCATCCACAAGTTTTCGGCCAACTCCTTGGAGATGAAACAAATGGCAGCCCGCAATTTTGAAGACCTGCTCCAGGTAGGGTTTGTTCTCTATCGTGGCTGTATAGTAATGACACAATGTTGCAGTGCTCTATACCTGTCTTCGACCATCTCCTTCCCAAACCACACAATACAAGAGTTCTCACGTTGCTATTCACAATGGTACATTGGCACAGACTAGCGAAGCTCTGCATGCACTCTGATTTCACCCTTGATATTATGGACGCATTGACTTTGTTGGTTGGCCAACAGTTCCACAAATTTAAAGCGACAGTATGCTTGGCATATGATACTAGGGAACTTTGTCAGGAGGTCTTGGCTCGCACTCGAAGGCAAGCCACACAAGCTGCAAAATGAAAGGGAGTGCAGAAAGGCAGGAGCTGATTCACGAAGGGGACTCAGTTGAGTCACAGAATGGTGTTAATCATATTATATATGATGTTCGAAGAGGGCAAGATGTCATCAACCCATGGACGTCTCATTGCAATGTCATGGTGCTGCGCTCAGACAATGACATGGGGCCCCAAGGTCACAGATTTACTTATGGTAAGGTTCTGGGTATCTACCACATCAATGTAATCGTGATCGGTGTTGGTATGGTGGACTATACTCCACTGCACATGGAATTCTTATGGATTCGCTGGTACCAGCCTGTGCAGCAGCTCTCCACCTGGGACACCTCCACCCTGGATCGAGTGAGATTTCCACCTCTGGATGACGAGTACTCGTTCGACTTCCTGGATCCATCAGACATACTTCACGGTTGCCACATTATACCTTCATTGCCAGTTGCAGGAAACATCTCAATGGATTAGGCATGTCAGCATGCGCAGGAGACAAAGACAATTGGCGCGAATATTATATCAATCGGTCAGTAAGGGTATTGCCCCATACTTGATGCTTACGGGGTTTTCTTACAGATTCATCAACCGCGACATGATGATGCGCTTCCATTTTGGTCTTGGGGTAGGACATGTGTTCTCTCATGACTCTGACACGCAGGTCCAGGCTGCAGTCCTCCATGATGTTCCACACACTGTAGAGGAGGCTGAAGGCGGAGATGAAGAAGGAGACGATAATGGTAATTCTGATCAGGAAGATGACTGTCCGCCAATGATGGGCTGCACCGAGCACTTCCGTAGCAGCACTGAGTCACTGGTAGGCGAATTTGAAGAGATGTATGACTCTGAGGTGGAGCTAGATTACGAGAACTAACATACTAGAGTATCATGCGACTTGTAAGACTGGACATTCCTAATCGCAGCACTGAGGCTATATGTAGCCTATCTGTACTGCTGTGATGGCATATCGATCAAATCCAAGGAACTATTGATGGTGCACAGGCATCTCACTAAGCCTCATGTTAAAAATACCATTCATGGGGAACATATTTGAAGGTAGAACCTCCCAAATATTATGTACATAAACCGACTACAATTCAATTGTTCCTGAATACCATCTGATATCTCTTGATGGGGCTGAATTGGCAGCCTAGTTTGTATGTATTCCAGATATGTATGTAGTCTTCCATCGATGGCACTCTGACTGAATGCCTCATGTTGAAATTTTGACATAATTAAAAACACCCATGTTCTAATGACTAACTGCAGCCATCAAGGTATGTATTCCTCTTTAAATACGGCCTATATCGCTCATGTTTCACTCAGCCACTAGTATATCATGTCTATTGCTGTTGGACGACATGAAGATCCCAGCTCAGGACTCGAGCACGAGTCATATGTTTATGACCTCGAGTTTGCTGGCTTGACCATGTTGTCTGTAAGTTGTTGTTTCCTCATTGTGCAAATCACACAAAACATTACATGTGTCTCCTGGCAGGGTTTGCCCACTTTCACCATCACTTCATGGGATATCTCTCCCTTGGCCCTCAGCCTACATTGTATCCCCTTTATGTGAGTACTTCTACGCCTTTCAAATCTATTCTACATGTCTTAATATGAGTGCAGAGCCCACCTGCTGGTCACAAAACTATGGGTGTTTAATTTCATAGGTAGTATATATTGACATCCTCCCAGCTCAAGAATCATATTTCTCTTGTTGCTTACATGGTGATGCCCATTGAACACTTTCCAGTTTTTGAAACATCTCCGAGTAATGAAGTCCCTGTTTTTGTGCTTGCTGTATGTTCACTCTCGATTGGGCCATCCCCTCTACTGATCAGATGTGTGGAACCATCAAGATGCCAGTCCGCCTTTGAATCTGCCATGGGTATGAGGCAAGACTGGCATCAATGGGTCATGCATGGAGTGTATCGTCATGTAAGTCCACCTTAAAATGGTACAAATATTGCATGCTACAATTCTGTAGGACGGCATTGCCTGCAAGCACAAGACACATACAATAATTCACCATGTGGAGTTCCCTGCAGGTTTTTACTCCTCTGTTCCCGAGCTTTACTTTCCGAATGCTGATGATGACAATAACAATGTGACCCTATCGGACATTTTCTGGCAAGGTCGTTCTGTAGTTGACTCGTCGATTGCCATGTCCTGGAAGGAATCTACCGTCAATGCTATGTTGGCTGGTCCTAGTAGTGTTCTCGGCACAATGCCCGCAGACACACAGGCATGACCCAAAAGAACAGCCGCAGCTGTTCAATTGAACATACACAAGATCATGAGGGCTTGTCCCAAGTGGAAAAAAGCCCTTGTGCACCTTAGGCTGATGCTCCATATCAGGGTTTGTCTTGGCATGATAGAAAATCCTCATCTTGTTGTCACTAATGAGTATGCCGAATGCAGATGTCAGCTCATTCGTACCATCTGGCCCCACTGCCTTCTCAAGGCCAATGTTGCAGCTGAAGAATTGGAAGAAGGTCTGCAGCTCAACTTCTGGATTCAGATTACAGATGCTCATTCTTTTCTAGTTTTGACCACAATGACCAAGTTGCCCATGGCGCACAATGAGGTGTTGCTCATGGTACATGTCATTCTTGCTTTTCAATCACTGGTCTGATTCCAGATAGGCGAGTCCATGATTATCACACTTTCTTTATGATACTAGGCGAGTAATAGCTCATTCCATGGATGACACTCACGCAGGCTTTGGCCTCAGAAGTGATGCAATGTGGGGCATAGCCCTAAGGGACAAAGTTCTGGGCCTTGTGCAAATGTTTATTCACCCATATGTGAATGCGCTCCCCATCGCAGTGAGTTCTCTAGATTCTTTTCTATTATCAAACCTTATCTTGCGTTGTAGGCAAACAGTTTGGCTCTCTTTTTTAGAGAGCAGATTGCAAAGGAGATTATATATCATATTGTCTTCTGCACCACCACAACATGTTGAGTGAGGCTCATTATGGCTGATCTCAATACCGAGGCATTCAGGCATGCACCACATCCTCCATTTGACACACTTGCATTATTAGGATCTACTGTAAGTGCCTTCGACTTTTCTGGTGTGCGTTTTGTTCACTTTTATCACCAGTGCTACCAAACTCTGCTGTCAAAGCTGATAAGCATTTGGGGCGTCACTGACATCATGCCCACCTTTCCGGCCATCAGCCAGGTGCACCAAGAATTACGCAAAACTGCCATCCTGTTGTTGCATCAGCAGGACAATCCTGATTTCCCCTCATTTGCAAATGACCTTCGCAAGTTTTGCACTATTACGTGAGTTTACATATATGATTTCTCTACTACTGCTTATGGGACTGCGATGTGCAGCGAGGCCGATGTTTGCCACATTGGCCAGCCGAATGAGAACACAGCTACCTGTTCCATGTCCACTACCACTTCCACGTACACTATGACTTAGTAGTTTCGTGTTCTGTATCTGTATCTGCATTTTGAAATATCAATTTGTCTCTGTTAGGCTGCAAACTTTTCATGACAGTCTGAAGCTGGGATAACATGACTCCAGCCTGCAAAGTCGCAAGTCACATGGATTCAGTCACCTATTGAGTTTTATAAATGCTTTATTACATAATAATTCATCTAACCTACTATTGTTTTATAGTTTGATTACCATCAACTGGGCATCATCATGATGTCATCACTTCAGAACCTATCAACCAATCAACCGCCATTTGATTGCCATCACTTGGCCATCCCTCGCCAGCCTACTGTATAGGTGTAAGCATCAAACAATCTTGAGAAGCCCTTCAAGTCCCTTTTCTTCAACTTCAACGTGTTCAATATTATCTGTCCATGTTTTCTTTCTACATGGGAGAGACCTCTGAAAAATCAATTTATTGGAAATGACCAGACCGAGGTAGCACTTGTATCTTGGCTCAAGAAACAGGGACCTGACACCATCAGTACTCTCACATCTTTCTTATATTTTTTAACATCACCTCCAGCTTCCAGACTCCCTCTTTGTCACTGCTTCGGTGCTGTTTGCATGGGTCGACTCCCACGATCCTTGATGTGAGTCTTGGGGTGGTCGCAATGCAGAAGCAGCTCCAGCAAGAAGAACAGACAATATTCTTTCCAGGAGGAGCACAATGTTTATTGCAGGAGAGAATGCTTCAAGCTCAGATGGAAGTTTCTTTATTTAGCAATGCTATTGCAAATGCATGTGAAGACCTAGAAGATAGGTCCCACCCAGATGAGCACACAGGTGAGCTAAAGTATTCAAAGGGTCGTGTCTAACACTTAAAATTTGTCCCCAGTTGGTCCAAAGAAGCCAGTCACAGTGAAGGCTGTTGAGGATGTGGGAGCATGCTTGGCGCCTAGCTTGGTCAGATTGGGTTCCTTCTGCCCTTTGAATAACATCATAGAGAAATGCAATGCATGGCTCCTTGCATTACCATGTTTCCAAGGCGCTACAAAGGTTATTGCCACCCAGACACTTGACTTCCCACAAACCCTGAAGCCCGAATACCTCCCAATTGTGAGTACTATTCCTGTAATACGGGAACCCGGTGTTCTGACGCTGCACAGTCCAAAGATATATTTCTTTCACTCCCTCGTTTTCTAAAAGTCTGGGTTGACCATATCACATATTGTACATACATAAACGCATCTCTTGCAGAAACGCAGCCCCCATGCCTCAACAAAATGCATAGCTTCAAGGCCAAGGAGTCCAAAAGTCTGGACGTGCTCAGGTCCAAGATCCACATCATGGACCTAAAGAAGCACTGCACACAGACAGAAGTGAATATGCTGTCTGAAGCTATATCATGCATTGCTGAGTCCAAGGGCTCTGACTCATCTGATGGTGAGCATGCAGCCCTTACTTCAGTTTTTCACATTAAGGAAGTTCACCGCAGGCTCTTATGCAAGTGCTGTGATGCATGGATGAAACAATGATTGGTCTGATGATTGGTTTTCGTCCTCATACGCCTCTTCCAGTGCTTCTGTACTCTTTGGATTTTCTCACTTGTAGTTGTATTACTGATTTGTAGCCATTTCTCTTCCCTGATCGAAGTTTGCAGTACTTTTCTTCATATTCCTTTGACATTGTATTGGTATCCTAAGTTAATTGTACGTTGGGCATTATGTTATTTGTGTTACTTTTTACCACTTTGTCTTTGATAACCAATTATTCGTTTGGCGCACCCGGATCATGAAATGGTATTGAAAATTTGAGCCTTGATCTTCTTTTCCGCTCACATATGGTGCTACAACAGCCCTGTACTTCGATAATGCTTCTACCTCTGAATACCCTTCACAATGTCAACAGTTCTGATGATTACAAGCTGGGTGCAAAAGCCACGGAACACGCTAGTTTAATAGGTAAGGTTTCACTTTTGACACCAGTTTCCTTGAACTGATTCTTGTCAGCAATGTCCGTTGCATAATTTTTTTGCACTGACGCAAATATGCTCATTGAGCTTTTAATCATTCAAAGTTCACCTGTCTCCATGTCTATCATGCAACCCTCTGAGGCCATTTCACACCATATCTCACCCAAAGCTTGGACTTGGAGCTCTCCCATTCCATTTCAAAGCCTACTTCCACAATGGCGTTCGCAAAGGATTGATCCCCTCACTTTTCTCTTATGGAAAGCAAAGTGAAACACTAACATTGCAGATGGTCGCTGCTCCCTTCCCCCAGCTCATAGGAGAGCCCTTGTCAATGGGTTTCATGTTGTTGCACACCAGTGCTCACGCCGGATCTACAAGCTGCCCCTATAGAAACTGCGAAGTATCAACTTCAGACCCTCGCAGATAAACACATATGACATGCAGAGTCCTCAGAGGACAATCGTGAGGAACTTGCACCATTAGAAGAGGTAGAAGAGTTTGCCGCTAGAGGACATGGAGAAGATGTTGGATGGTTAGTTAGAGGTTAGTATCTTGTTCAATCTGACAGTGGCCATGCATATTAGAATTGTAATTGACTTGATCACATTTTATAAACCCTGCGTGAACAGTCCCAATAGCTGTCTTGAAGATAAGTCTAGGCAATGATCTATCTACTTTGAATCATCCTTGCAAGACGACACATACTTCTGTTCAGAATTGTACTTGTCTTACATATTCTTGTCTGTTGACGCTAGTCTGTCCGCACTTGTATATTATTTTGTCGTAGGATAATCATACTTGCAACATAATTACATGTTTCCGTCAGAATGGTGGTGTTCTTGCATTTTCTTATCCATCACCAGCATTATGCTTGTGCTTGTATATTGCTTTACTGTAGGCTGATCATACTTACTATTCAACACATATTTCTATTGGAGTTGTAGTTCTCTTGCAACATCTGATCCCATCATGCCACTTTGCCCATTGTTAAGGTCATACTCAAAGGTTATCGGATCCAAAGGGCTTCAGCCTCAGCTCGTGCGCTGTGCCCCTTTCCCGAGTATTGCCCCTTATTTCAGAGGACGGACGAGTATTGTATCTGATCCGGATGACTTCCGGAAAGCGGACGAGTAGTGTAAAGGCTAATCTGGACGAAGTCCGAGACTAGAAAATAACGGAGGTAGACTGTCTAAGACAGAGGCGTATATGTAGACTATAGGAATCAATCCTAAGTCTCGGAATAGACAAGAGTAGATGAACTCAAGTCTGGACGGAAAGCAGAGACAGAATGAGCAGAATCTAATATGATATTCCAACTGAGGTGCTACTGAGTTGTACACGAGTTTATATACTATAGGTTTCTAACGGAATGATCAATCAGCAAGGTAAAGGCTATGTACGAAGCATATGGAAAGTCTATTGGTAATTCAAACAGATCACAAATCATTAAATGGAGATGAAGCATAGGTAACAGATCAGTAATACAAAGTGGAAGAACAGATAGCCGGAATACCAGTAGTAAGAAGTGCACCTGTATGTCAGACTTAGTCAGAGGTTTGAGTGACTGAGTGAGGGGAGTGCATGGGGTATCTACAACAAGTCCAAACATGAGCTCTTTTGGGGAGAATTTGAATGCCGGTAAAAGTCATTCATTGAGGTGTGCTATCGCTGTATTGAAGTGTTTAGGCCATCCATACGGTATAGATTCTGGTGTGATGTCGAACAATTCTTCTTCTCCAAGGTTCAGAGCACAAGCTCGTTTGAGGCATCCTAGTAAAATCCTGTTAGCACCTTCAACAAGCCCATTAACCCACGGAGAGTAAGCCGGTGTGACGTGGCATTCTACGTCATGCGTTTTGCACCATTCATTGACCTCTCCGTTGTTGAAATGCTTTCCACCATCCGTCATGAACTTTTTGGGGACCGTGAATTCTTGTCTGACCTTGTTGAGTCCTGCGATAGTGGTTTTGGCTGTTCTGTGGTTCTTGAGCTTGAAGCCCCAAATGTACTGGGAGTAAACATCGATGATCAGTAGAACATTGTTATATCCTCACTTTCCTTTGGGTAGTGCTAGGTAGTCGGCTACGAGGAGTTCAAAAGGGTGGTGTCGAACTATAGGTTCTAGAAGGGAATGCAACTGGGTCGCCCCGAAGTTCTTGCACTGTCCACAATCCAATATAGCGTTGTGACAATCATACCAGCGCTAGGCGCATATGAGTGTCATAGGCACAATTTGCCTTACCTTGAGGAAAGGAGTAAAGTGCTAGTCACCAGCGCTATTCAGCTCCCAAGCTATCCGCTTTGGAACTGCTTTTCTCCCATAGCGCGCTGCCTGGCCCGACGCCTAGGTATTCCGTCCTCCCATGTCCTGCCTATGTCCACCTACCTCCGCTGGTGTGTTATTTTTTATTAAACGTCGCTACTCATCAGTTGCAGGTCTTATTACATGCATCCTCGTGTTCCGCTGCGCTGCATGTCTTATTACCTGTCGCTACATTGTGCCTCCATCAGTGTCGCTACTATTCTCGCCTATGCATTCCCAAACTTTTACGCAGTATGATAAAACAACCCGTCGCACATACAGTACAGTACTTCCCTTCCCCGGACCTTTGCTGGTATCAGAGTCACTTTAGTCGTGCAATCAATTCCGCTCTTGCCAATCTCTCTGATCACGTGTCGCTTGACTTGCTTCGAGTGCGCGTCGCTAAAGTTTCTTCATAAGTTTGATTTTCACAACATCGGGATCACTGTCGGTAGTCGAGCTATAATCTAGTCGCTATCAGGCATTCCACTTGCACTATCATACCTTATCCCTCGCTTTCCCTTCTTTTGATTTCTTCTCGCCGTCGCTAGTCGGACGTCGCATAGGACAACTTGCATAGCGCTACTTACTTATACACACATTTCTCTGTCGGAACTCACTTGTCGCTAGTCGCTGATCGCTACAGCGCTACTCATTGGTTTGTTGGTCTTAGGTCGCTATAGGTCATTAGCCCTTCGCATCATCGCTACCCTTGCATATTTGAAGGGAGTTGCTTCAATAGCAGTCCTCTTGGGTCGAAAATTACACTCGTGCCTATTTGGATAAGTAGCGCTAGTTTATAACCAGCCTAGTCGCTATTACTCTTTCACAGCGTCAATGATTATTCGATCTAGGTGAGGGCAAAGAATCTTATCCATAAGCCGTAGCTTTACTAAGTCTCGCCCCCAGTGGCCATTCGACATGTGCTCCTGGTATGCCAAGTCGCGTGCTTCATCCTGCGTGACACATTCGAGACGGCTATGGACTTGGTTAGCAAAGGTGTTTGCGATTCACCACAGTTTGTCATCCGCAATGAGGAAGTTCTGTGTCCTGTGGCATGCGCATCTCTTGGTGCGTACTGATGCACTTTGGTCCAAGTCCATTAGTGCTTTCAGGATATCAGTGAAGAAGGGTTCCTTTTCAAATCGCTGAAGTAGGGATTGTGTGTCTGTAGTAGGCATTAGTGGCTCTGATCGTGAGTCGTCAATGCTAATGGCTAAAAGGTCTTGAATTGTGCCTCGTGACGCTTCCCAATCTTTGCTGACCATCCAGGTGTTCCCATCGTCCTCAGTGGGTACTGTTGTGACGAAACTATGGCTAAGTCCATCTGCTGCTGTGTTGCTGACTCCTGGTCGGTGACAATTATCTACAATGTGGTATGCCAATATACCGTCACGCCACCATGCATTGTGTTAGGGGGTTTGGCTTCTAGGGGTCTGCCAGGGGTGCCAGGGGTCTTGCCTGGGCCTCAAGGCACTTAGGTATATCTAGTTGTGCATGTCTGTAGCTAGCCTTTGCCCATTCCATTCGGTTTGCTCTTGCTGCTTGGTCTGAGTCCGTCAGCTCCCTTCGTCAGAGTGCCCCTCTCCATCTGGTGACTAGAGTGAGAGCTCTTCATTGGGCTTCTCGTACTCGCACCTGCTTTGTCATTTTCGCACACTCGTCAGTTCCCGTTTTCATCTTGACCTGGTCGTGCTCCCTTTGTTTTTTTTTAGATTGCTTGCTGCTGCTGGAGAGCTCTGGCATCACCTCCCGTGGAGGAGCTCTGATGGCCACCTCTCGTAGGCTATTTTATTAGACCCCCTGCTTCTCACTCGTGCTTCCTTTTCCTCGACACCATCACATGCCAACAACATGTTTTGCACTCACAGCAGCTGTACATCGACGCACATATTGCAGTAACATATCTCCGTATTATACGAGTGAACGGACGTGCATAATATCCTGTATGATATGGGCCAGCAGACCATGGGCCGAAGGTAGATATATCCCCAACTGTGATGGATGGGCCGGGAGTGTTATTATTCCCAATGGAGACGGGTGGGCCCAGGTGGGGAATATGTAAAGTAGATGAGTGGGCCGATGGACGTGAATTTTCAATAGACGGATCGGCTGAGGTAGTTGGATATTATGTAGATGGGTGTACCAAGGTAGATATGTATCAAATAGTTGGGTATATCAAGGGTGCTTGTTATCACATAGATGGGTGGGCCCAGATATATATCATAGTGGACGGGTGGGCCCCAGATATATATCATATTAGACAGGTGGGCCGACAAATTAATATTATTTTGTAGACGAGTGGGCCGACGTATTGGTATTATTTTGTAGACGGGTGGGCCAAGGGAGCAGTGCAAGATGTATTATATATGGGTGGGCCGATGGTAGACATATATTGCATAGACAGGTAGGCTGATGTGGGGGTATATAATATAGATGGGTGGGCCCAGGAGAATGATAATTGTAGACATGATGGAGCTCAGCTAGTTGTATATCATCCAAATCAAAGGAGGTAATAATTCAAAGACATCTAATGATGTGGTATGGCACGGAGCTTTGCAAAGGGGTGAAGTGGAAACTCGAGCGAAGTGTACCAAGTTCTGAGACCCAGGTCTCGACAAACGAATATGTGATATCCAACACACTTACGATCATCTGGTATTTCATTGAGCAATGGATGATAATAAATCTTTGAAAGCCAACATCATCCAAGCCTACCAAATGCCAAATGCCAAGTTTCGACGACCGAAAATCGAGTGAAGTTTACCGATATCCGAGCCCCGACTATCAAATCCCAACAATTGACCATCGAGTCCCCACAATCGAGTCCCAACTATCGAGTCCCGACTATCGAGTCTTGAAACCCGAGTCCCGAAGCCCAAGATTTGAGTCCTGACACCCAACGCCCGACCATCAAATCCCAACAATCGAGTATCGAGTCCCGACCATCGAGACCTGACACCCAACGCCCAAGATTTGAGACTCGAGTTCCGAGTATGGAGTCCCGGGTATCGAAAATTGAGTGAAGTGTACCAAGATCTGAGGCCCGGGTCTCGACAAATGAACATCTGACATCCAACAGACTTCCAATCATCTGGTATTTCATTGAGCAATAGATGATAATAGATAATAGATCTTTGAAAACTAAGATCATCCAAGGCTCCCTTATCTTATCCTCTCTATCTCCACCCCCTTTAACACCAAAGTGTGGACATTCAGGATTCAGCTTCTGATCTCACAAGATCAATTCAATCATGGATGTTTCTTCCACTTCTGATGATGAAATAACCCTCTTGAGCACTTGGGCCCTGACTGTCACTCATGTGGCACGTGATTATACAGAACAGAAATTCATTGCAGAGAAGACAGGAGGAGCCCCAGTTATACCTTCTATGAACCTAGACACTGATCTGGTGATGGCTTGTGATCGATTGGTTGATCGGCTCATAAAGGCATATAAAAATCCCAGTGAGTCTTCCTGCAGATTTGGAAATTTTGTTTTATCAGTCAAATTGCTTCATCACAGTTCGGATGCCAATTGATATTGCAAGATATAGCAAATTGATCTCCCCGAAGGACATGGGGCATAATGAAGAGAGAGAGGAAAAGTTGCTCGAGAGATGTCCTCCTGGCTATGAGGGCACAAAGTTGATTGACATACCTGCGACAATTCTTGATGCATCCGGTGCCATCATCGCATGGTACCTCCCAGACGCCTTGACCGATGCCACCCAGGTGTGTTATATATATTGTTACTGGATGGATATTGAACATCAAATGATACGTACAAAAGGAAATTTGGGCGGCCTCAGATTGGCTAGCTCCCATGCTCGAAAAAGCATGAAGCTCGATGGTATTTGGTGTACTAATTAACATTGGTTCACACCAAGCTCGGAAAATGATGTCCTAACTCCTGGATGCGTGAATTTATCTCTGGCGTGGTTTCACCAGGGGCACAAGGTAGGATCTGATGAGATGGCAATCTCGGTAGTTAAACTCATCAATCCCATAGAATCAGTCTGATCTGGAGGTATCTGCATCATTGAAGGGACCATCTTCCAAGAACATTCTCAAAGCCATTGCGAGGCCGGCAGCCATTGCCACAGTGGCACTCAGGGTGATGCATCCTGAGCAGTACTGGGCAGGGTTGCAAGCCTTTGGGAGCCTCGGAGAAAAGGCACGAGACAAGGAACTGCCGAAGATGTCAGAGACTCTCCAGTACTGGGCAACAGTGTTTAACAGCCTCACCGTCATATGCAATCGGGAAACCCTGAATCATCGAGACCCCTCATCAATTTCCAAATGCTTCGATATTCTCACTAGTGTGGGGAATTATTCTAATGCTCGGATGAGTATGCCAAGCCTTCAGCTGGAGTTCAGGTACAATCTGGGGTGCATGATTGAGTTTTCGGGAAGGATTGTCAGACATGGGGTTCATGCAGTGGAAGGAGATCAGATTGCCTGGGCATGGTATATGAGGGATGCTGTTCATATTTATGCCGGGATTCCGTCGTGTGGATGGGCAAGGTTGGATTGGAAGAAGTAGAAAAGGTAGTTACCCGTGTTAGTACCCACCTTCAAATACATGATATTAGATATCAGGCACTCCATACTTGACATTCGGGTTTCGGGTCTTGATAGTTGGGACTCGATATTCGAGGATACTCGATAGTGATGTTGTACACATTTCACCAACTACCGAGTACCGGGTTTCGGGCTTTGGTACTCGGTACCCGGCACTCGGTGATTCAAGAAAACAACTCCCAAAATTATATGTCATTAAATTTGTAATTTCTTAACTTAAGAATCGAAACTCGAAACTCGAAGCTCATAAAAATGCACGAGTTTCATGTTTTGAGTTTTGAGTTTTGTCGAGTGTTGAATCTTGGGTTTTGGGTGTTGGGTTTTGGGACTCGATACTCGATGGTTGGGCTTCAAGACTCAATTGTCGGGACTCGGGTTTCAAGACAAGACTCGGTAGTCGGGACTCAATGGTTGATAGTGGGGACTCAAAACTGGCAACTCATAGCAATGTTTGAGTTTCAAGTTTCGAGTCTCGAATCTTGGGCTTCGGGTCTTGATATTTGGGTATTGATATTTGGGACTCTATGTTCGGGATTCGATATTTGGGACTCAAGATATCTGGATCTTGATACTTGATATTTGGTATGCGGGACTCGGCATATAGCAATAGGTCAGATATTTGAAAGTCAGTATGTAATTTTCAGTACCTATTTCATCATGTACAGAATTTAGACTTCAACATTCTGAAGTGAAGGACTAGAACTACTCTGTTACCCTTGGCTTCAATTTGTTTAGGACAGTGGTGTACATCTGAATCTCTGCCATCTTTTCACGGATGCCAGCTTGTTGATCCTCAATCACTGTCAGGAGGTGTTCCCTCATCCACCTCAGTGCCTTCAGCATTGCAACCGAGCTTTCATCCACCTGCTCAGGAACAACAAGACGTTCATCCTCAACGCCAGACTAGAGAGGATTAGTCATCACTCAAGAGAATTCTGTAAAAGTCTTACTAGCCAATGCTGGTAGTGACAGACACAATTAGCGAATACCTGATCCCATGGCCATAATTCGTTCGGGATGGCAGTTGGTCCGGTCCACCATTGAGTACCATAGGTGGATACAATGCGGGAGGGATCCCCCAGATCTGCATCATCATGAAACTGGCATAGGTGGGATGAAAAGATGTGGTCCGGAACCATGTTCCAGGTGAGCTTGGGAATCAACTGAAGAATATGAGCAACCGGGCTCAGAACAACCGAAATGATGTTCCTTGCAGCTGAGTACTGCAGGATGAGAGTCACAAAAGTCTGTTGGAAATGTCAGCATTGACCACCACAGTCATCAGTCTCTTACAGCTATCTCCCATTGCAGCCCGGCTTTGAAGCGCATGATCTGAGCAGCAGAAGGCTCCTCGGTGTGGGCAGCCTCCATCTGATATTGAGAGATGGATGCTCGGATGCGAGATGCAGCCATTGACATTGTAGCTGCAATATCTGCCTGAGTGAGTGTGAGGGGTCGGAACCCATTGCTGGAAGTCTGAGAATCAGAAGGGGATGTAGGAGGAGTATGCAATACAGACATGGTCAATGCAGGATTATGAAGCCGGAAATGACAATGACAATGGCAGTTGGTTCGAAGGTGAAGATATGAGCCACTGGTTGATTGATGAAAATTTTCAAACTCCGACATTGGTTGATCCGGGCAAACTCTGACATGGGTCGACCCGGCCAATTCCTGGGACTGAAATGTTTGGGTCGAAGTAGCTTTTCATATCTTTGGCAAACAAATTCATTCATCTCGAGCATCTATAAACCAGCTCTTCAGGTCTTGAAATGACACCTGGGCATCCTGTGCCAGCAATGAATACATTTGGGATTGCCTTCCCGAGTAGCATGCATGACCTGGAAGGTGTTTTACCAATGATTCGTGCATCCTGTCACCCCATTGGGTTGCTTTCCACAAGACAAAGTTACATGTCCAATCCATCTCCAATTGGACCAACATCATTTCTTCCTTCCATTGATTCCCGTAGTGCCTTTGCCCGGAGCCAATGAACTCAGTAAACTTTGGATGGGTCCATCAGCTGAGCGCGGGACACGTCAAGCATGCCCAAACTCACATTCCTCATTCCATGAGTGATCAGGACCCCCGAGGTCGACTTCAACTGACCAGAACCAAGCGAGGGACTCGTTTTGCTGACCTTGGGCATTTGGATCGCCAATGGCAGTGCTGATTTTGAGCTGCTCGTGAAGCAGGTGTTTGTATTTCTGAAGCTGGTCTTGCCGTGGCTCCAGTTGCATCATTTGCTTCCTCGTCTTTGTATATATACTGGCATGGAGGGACACTGCCTGCTGCACTGACGTCACCTGGGACCAAGCTCGAGTTTTCAGGGCCTGGGATTTGGCTTGCCTAACTGTTGTTCGAAACAGAATCGCCTTGTTGCACAAGTGAATTCGGAGGTTGTGAAGGGAGTCATTGGCCTGCCCTTCACGAAGGGACGTCTCCAGTGGAATGAGATCGTCTGCCATACAGTGTCTGCATCTATCTACCCTGAGGTTTGATGACAATGGGATTACAGTGAGCTCAGGGGAGTTTGCCCATGTGTCAGATGTCTCGGTGAAGTCTGCCAAGTCATCATCGAGATCATCGAGAATGTCTAAGTCCAAGTCTTCAGGATCATCATCTGCATCAAATCCCTCTCTGAGATGCGTAATAGCAGACCGAGTGAATCCATCTATCTGGCCTTGGAGATGATCGCGTTGCCGGGCGATGTCTAACCTCTGTGTCTCGGTCATTCTTCTACCAATTCTTCGGACCTCGATGAGCAATGCAATTTGGGCCTCTTCAATTGCCAGCCCCATTGATATCCATGTTGCCACAGATCTGTGAGCTGGTGTTGCATTTCAGGCATTACCCTCCTCTAATTGTCTAAGCTCGATCTCCTTTTTGCTCGGTGCTGAGTGCAAAATTAATTTGGACTTTGATGGACACAAAGTCAACTAACCCTTCTTGATATTAATCTCATATACATCCATAGCCACAGGATCATTTATTCTGCTGGACTGAGGGATCCTCTCGCTGGCTAACCACTCTGTCTTTGAATTGCTGGGTGCTGCTTCATCAAGTCTGTCGAAAGCCTTTTCACTTTCAGCGATGCCATTCTTCACCTGCTTGTATTTTCGGCAAAGGGTCCTTTTAATGCGGATCATCTTGCAGAAATTGGAATCATTCATCTGATAATCGAGACATTCCTTTCGATGCGGGGATGACATTCCCCGAGCAGCGGGGGAAATCAGGTTGAGACGTGACCATAGGGTCTCCATGATCTCTCCATCGATCCGACCGATGCCTTCAATAAAATTTGACGCATATTGGACATACAGTGGCTCAAAAAAACTGTCCGCATGTTTGACATTTTTCACTATCTATGATATTGTGTGAGAATGAACAAATTCCTCAAGGACATACTTATACCACATTGTAGTATGGCTTCAGGGGCTTTTATTTGAGCCCTACACCGTGGGAATCGGCGGAGATATGGTGGAGATATAAGGCTTATAAAATGATGACTCATGTGGACAGTTTTTTGAGTGTATATTAAAACTATATAAATCATTATTTATGACACCATAAAAATCATGCCACTATTATATAAATTATAAAGTGGTGTCATTATGTTATTTTATGACTATATCTAACTATATAACCAGAATATCTCATGTATCATAGTCATAATCACCATGAAAGCCATCTCCTCTGCTCAAAGAGATAATATCCTCTCTCTGTCTTATGCTGGCCTCTCTGCTCGCCAAATTTCCTCTAGAACTGGAATATGCAAGTCCACTGTGGCCAAGTTCATCAAAGAAAGCCACCCAGACAAGGAAAACTCTTGTGGAGGACGTCCATCCAAGCTTACCTCTACTGACAAAAGGGCTATTATCCAACATATCACTACAGGAAAGGCTGATAATGCTGTCCAAGCCACCCATTATATCATCAATTCCACCATCACTACCTACCCCTGTCTCTTCACAAACTGTGAGGATGTTCTCAAGGCAGCTCATCTCAAGGCAGTAACAAAGAAGAAAAAGCCTCTTCTCTCCATCAAACATAGGCAGAGAAGACTAGCCTTTGCCTTAGCTCATCAACACTGGACTGTAGAGGACTGGAAGCATGTTATATGGTCAGATGAGACCAAAATCAATAGGATTGGGTCAGATGGGAAGGTGTATGTATGGAAAAAGAAGGGAGATGGCCTAACAGACAGAGAGTTAATGGGACTGTCAAGTTTGGAGGAGGTTCTTTAATGGTATGGGGCTGTATGGGATGGAATGGTGTGGGAATGCTTGCTGAGGTTGAGGGGAAGATGAATGCTGAGCAGTATGTGGACATTTTAAATGACCACTTGCTGCCTAGCTTGGCAGAATCAGGGATTGATGAAGAAGATATCATTTTCCAACAGGATAATGATCCCAAGCACACATCCAGAAGAGCTAGGGAATGGTTTGAAGAACATAACATCAATGTTCTTGACTGGCCAGCACAGTCTCCTGATGTCAATGTCATTGAACATCTCTGGGGAACACTCAAGAAAAAGCTTCAAGCCTATGAAAACCCCCCTAAAGGAGTATGGGAGCTTTGGGAGAGAGTAGCAGTGGAATGGGGGAAGATCACAGCTGAGGATTGCCAGAAATTAATTGAGAGTATGCCTAGAAGGATAGAGGCAGTAATTAAAGCCAAGGGAGGTCATACAAAATACTAGAATACCTGGTTATTACTGTAAAATACTTGAGTCAAAAAACTGTCCGCATGAGTCACCATTTTGTGAGCCTTGTATCTCCACCATATCTCCACCGATTCCCACGGTGTAGGGCTCAAATGAAAGCCCTGAAGCCATACTACAATGTGGTATAAGCATGTTTTTGAGGCATTTGTTTGTTCTCACACAATATTATAGATAGTGAAAAATGCCAAAACATACGGACGGTTTTTTGAGCCACTGTAGCAGCTGTCCTTATGTCCATGGATGTGCCACAACCCGATTCCGGGAATGATGGTCAATTCCGGAACCATTTTGAGAAATCGGCTTCGATCCACCCAAACCCGAAAGTGCTTGTTGTATTGACAGTTGATATCATAGAAGGTGACCGCCCTGTGATGCCTTCCATGTTGTGCCGGGTAGCCTCACAAAGTGCATAGTCCATGTTCATTTGTCTGCAAATGATGCATGGTTAACTCGTGAATGTCAAATGGCCGGGTCGGCTTGCCTTTTGCCTTTCTGAAAATCTACCATCAAGTGAGGAACAAAGCAACCGTGTCGAGCACAGGCTACTCCCCCAATGCCCGTGGATTCCAGCTTGTGCCGAGCCGCATTTGCTTGATTTACTGCCCGGTGATTGTTGCAGCTTGATTTTTCTAAAGTGTCGGCAGCCTCTGCAAGATGCATTTTATACCTGTCCTTTCCCACCATGAATCCCAACCCATCTGACAGCCAAACTTCATCAAGCAGCTTCATGGGATGCAGGTGTTTGGCTTTGAAATTTCCATCCATAACAAATGACCGGGTGTATTTCGACCTTGGAGTTGTTATTATCACTGAGGTGACTTCAGTATTGAAGAAGACTCACTCATCAAGTGATCCATGCCCTGCCAAGGACACATTAATCCCAGGCTAAGGACATGCCAGGCAAAATAATGTGAGATCTCCTGCATTCAGGCTGTCAGCACAATGGCCAAAGCCATGCCATTTCATCATCTTCAACTGCCTCCACTGTTGGGCGACTCCCATGAGCTCTCGGTATCGGTCCTTGCCACATGCTTTGTCAATATAATGTCCTTTAGATGAGAGATATATGGCATTACTGGTACAAGGTGTGGAAACATGCTCGAGGTCATTCGCCGGAGCTTGCTGTAATAGTTCATCGCCGAGGTCCCACATTCAAGGTTGTCCAATAGAAAATCATCGAGAACCCGAAGGTGAACAAAGTCTTCGGCTTGTTAAATGAAGCGGGGAAAAATCCATGTTGAAAACATTTGAAGGTCTGGACTCATGGCATTTGGACAATCGCAGCATCGAACCTGGAGGTGATGAAACTCCGGACTTGTCAATGATGACCATGGTGTTTTCCTTCGGCTGGAACTCAGGTTCCCGACACAGATGGTAGATCTTCAGGCTCAAGCTGGTCTTTCGGTTCGTCTTCTTTGAACAAATCCCACCTATCTGTAAGTACCGGACATTGTTTGCCCTCATGACCAAGGTGTATGACAAGTCCCGACATGAGCGAGACAACTTTGCTCGAAGAATTGACCATTCCATTGACTGATCCAGTGGAAGGGATTGCAAAGATGTTGGACTTCTGCAACAGCCAGTGCAATAGAGTGGCTCCACAAGACAATCTTGACATTTGTAGACCCCATCCTGGTCGCAGATGACACATCTCCTATCTTCTGGTGG
>NW_024540502.1:0-56055 GCF_016647625.1 Suillus subalutaceus | reverse complement strand
AGCACAGGCCAACAAGGCAGTGACCCATATGCCGACACTCTGAGATGCTGATGGGCTTCCGAGTCGCACTTGGTGTCTTCCCTCTTAACACGCTGAACATTGAGTCAGCACCGAAGGTTCAACCGTAGAGCTCGACCACTTGTACCTCAGATAGCAGATAACATATAAAATGACCATGGACTCGGATAGAGGATTACGAATGACCCAGATTGACACCACCATGAATATAGTTGTTCCTGCCGAGGAAGATTTTGGAATAGGAGCTTATCAGGATCAAATTGGGAGGAATTGACATGTGAGGTGATTGCGAACACTGGGGGCGAGTTCCAAATCCCACTGGTTGAGGTCAGATCTACTTATGACGCAGCAAGCCGCCGCACGTTGTCGAGTTGGCCGTCTTTGAAGAATACAACCACTCACTCATGATTGAACTCAATATTGTCCTCGAGTCACAGTTTGGAATGTACACATTTTTTTGCTGCATCAAACACCACAGTACTAGTGCTGAGATGTGGTCTTGGCAGATATCATATGATCGTCAGTAGACAGGTAGCGTGGGGAAATTCGTTGACCTTAGTTTAACTCGTGAAATGCCGCCTGCCGTGTCGGCTGAAATTTCGAAAACCTTGCTTGTCATATTCATTGTAGCGGCATGACACAATTATTCACATGACGCCACACTGATATGCCTCCCCGCGTATTACTCAAGGTAACCTCTCTCTTACTGCTACCACCATCATCGTCACCATATTATCTTGTCTGCCAGTTTATTCCTTGTCCTGTTCTTTCAATGTTTCCCGCCTCGGCGCGGGTTTCCAGCGACCGCGGGTAGCTCGCCAACTCGTGCTTGAATTATGTTCACACATATTGATAGTATTGTAGGCCTCCTTCCCCATAATTAAGAACCCTCTGTAAGTCTTCAAAAACCTTGTTCAATCTGGCACTGACTCCAAACTGACTCAGGTACATGCAGTGCGAAGCTTGCTGAGCAAAAACGCGAATCCAATGTCCCCAATCCTGTGGTGACTCCGTTCGACGCGCCCGCCCCACTGCCCGCACCACGCTGCCACCCAACAATATGCCTGCACCAGCTACTGTGAGTCGGCAAGCGCTAAAAAATTAAATTTCGACCTGGTACGTCGAAGAATGGAAGGTACATCATGTCGATCTAGAACACAGCACCGACCTTTGACCTGGAATCTTGGACTTAGGTCACTCTGCACACGCTGGGGTGACCGTTGCACTTGCCCCCTGAAGCTGCTGTGAGCCTTTCGAGGAGGGCAGGCAAAAGAACCACCCTATGAACACGAGCCATACGGTTGTTTCTACTCCCCACTTGACTACTCTACGCACTGTCCGCTTGTGCGGTGGGTGGTGAGCCAGAGAGTAAGGAAGGCAGCGGAAGTCCAGCCCCATGCGCATTTGATGAAATGTAAGTTTAGGACATTGGCTTTTTTGTGAAGTAGTGTGTTGCATGTAGATGGTGAGGGAGTTGTGTGAGGACTGGATTGGAGGTGTCCCAGATAAGTATCGTATGCGACGGAGTGAGCGTTCCGAAAAGGAGGATCGCTGTTATTCCTCCAATGCTAGATAACGCCCATCAACTGACATTTCGTGGAACGATGCAAAATCTGGCTCTAGCAGGGTGAAGAGGTTTAAAAGATCATGCACAGTGAACGTGGCATTGACTTATAATTGCAGGTATGCACTGACAGCAGGCACGCGTAAGTACTTTGGCTTAAGGGACCCAAAAGATGCACGTGCTCATTATGACGCGCGCAGCAGTCGGACGCGTTTCAGGGGAACACACCAGAACGGAGTAGAACAATCAGTGCTCAGCATTCACGATGACTATCACCGACACCCCAGGCATTAACCCAGGCCCATATTCCACCTAGAGCTGACACTCTAGGTAGTACTAGTCGCACCACACGGAAGCCAAAACACGAGACAAAGCTGGACAATTCGATCATGCAGTCGTACTAGTACTGGTTGGATGCCAGGCACCTGTTGAATTTCAGCATACGATATAATACAAATGTCCAGGTCCATAGGGGTAATTGTTTCGATATAAAAAAACAGAAATATACAAATTTAGCATGGATGAAACCGATTCAGAGTTCCCCGTTCTTCCACAACTACAATATTTCTAGCATCTTGACAGCCATCATGTCATGAACAGCAGTCGTGCTCTTGACTTTTGCGCTGATACTGTGATCCGACGCGATTCTCTTGTACTCCGAACCACGCTGCTGCGCAAGCAAAAGTGCGTTGAAAGGCTGTCCAAGGCGAGCAATCAACTTCAAGGCTCGCGAACGGGAGTCCAGATCATCCTGCTCCTGTTTTCACGCTCTGCGCACCGTTTGCAAAGTCGGGCAGCCCGAAATCATGACGATTCCACGGACAGACCAGAGAATGCCTGCGGAGTGGGCCGTGTGGCCGAGAATTGAACCAGCTTGTCTTCTGTGGTTATCGATAGGTCTTGAAGCCCGTCTGCTTTGACTCTATATATGAATGATGTTCCGTGGTCCTCGTCGCGTTTCTGTTTGACTTCTGTGATAGTGAATGTGATGCAAGGCAGATGCAGTCTGGAGTTCGCAAACGCGGGGCACTGAGGCTGTCAAGAAGGGTATACAGTTTCAAAGCTGACTCCATAGTCACAGTCTCTTGCAGCTTGGAGACATATTTCTGCATCTCCTTTGCGGATATAGATGGTCGTTTGTGCGGTGGTGTAGTGTAGTGTACGAGGTGATTTCAGCTGGGAGACAGCTATTGAACTCGGATGGTTTTCCAACCCAGTCCAGGGCAGTAATGTCGCCCGACCGAGCGACGATTTCCTGCAAGAGCCGACCGATCGCGCTTTGCTTCATCTCGCCATAGAGAACAGGTAGTTGGACGCCGAAAATGCCAAACAACGAGTATGCAATGTCTTCTTGCACCGTGGTGACACGGCGCGACGCCCATTGAAGTCTCTCTCGAGCACCTCTATCCCGGGCTTGAAGTTGACGAGTGCGCGTGCATTTATGCCTGTTGAACGCTCCAACTCCGTCATGATATAGGCGACTTCTTGTGGTTGGGAGAGCGGTCATCGAGATATAAATCCCAATCTTTGTGGTAGAAGAGAATGACGTCAGGAGCCAGGAACTCCTGAACAGTCCATCCTCGTGTGGTCCAAACACTGTTTTCCAGTGCTCCTGACTTCACGGAAGGCGAGGCATCCGACAAGTAGACAATGTAAGAGCTGAGTGGTGATACCAGACGAACATGGAGTTGACTGATCGTTGGACTTCGGCAGTGTTCTTCTGATCGATACAGCACGTATCGCTCCATGCCCAACGATACCCCAGGTCTTGAACCTTTTTGCAGAACATTTGCAGTTTCTCCATGCTAGAAACTCCCTTCAACTCGTACACGACCTTGCCTTGGATGTCGTGCAGTGTCGGCTCCTCTTTATCCCACCTATGTGACAACATAACCCAACTGAAGTACTTCGTGACCGCCTTCTTGATGGGTTTCACTTGGAGAGGCATATGCGTCATCAATGAATACAAAAGCTCGCTGTATTCTTTGCTTCCATGAAGTCATTTCTCTGTGCATCTTGATTGCATAAACGCCGGTGGACGTGTTGAGTAGACGAAGCGGAGCCTTTTCCAGATGAGCATCAATGGCCCCTTTAATAGTGTGTTCTGCTTCAGTATACTGCTTACGCAGCGCTGGAGAAAGAGTTAGTTGACCGAATGTGACGCAGGGGTTACTTGCCCTGCATCTGGGGGTCGGGAGCATCTGTAAGTTTCAACTTGGAGAGCATGCTTTCAAATGTCTTGTTTGCTTTCTTATCCGAGTGTTGCACACCACGGGTTGCTGCATCCTTCAGTTCGACCCGCGATGAGAGGAAGGACTGAGTTTGATGACCTGTGTTGGTGTAATTAGCACAAGTACAGAATACATGATAGATGTCGTCCGCACTGTGTCGGCGTCAGCAAGGGCCTCCGCATAATGTTTTCGTGCCAAATAGGCTGAACTGCGGCGTGTAAAAAAGGAGTCGTGTGAGGAATCCAGCATGATTGCAGCCGAATAAAGTTCAATAGCCATCTCGTAGTTACTCGCGGCAAGGGCCTCATCCCCCTTTGCGACACATCGTGCGGTGCAGTCTTGCTTGAAGGCTTATCGATATTAAAATGAGTCTTGATGTTCAAGTTGTCCGATATAATAACACACTCACCGGAAGACCATTCGAGGCAGCCGTTCTTCGTATTGTCATCAATCATGCTCATCATATATTGAAAAGATTTGACTGCTTCAGTCACTCTATTGGCACGGAGGAACGCGTCGCATCGTCGTTGATTGACAGTTTGCCATAAAGAGTCAAAGTCCCAGCCAAAGAGCTATTCAGCGCATATCGTCCATAAGTCGAACTGTCCTCGATGGCTTTGTAAGGACATACCAGCGTGAATATCTTCCATTTAGGTTCCAAAAGTGTGGTGGGCGAGAACAAGTCCGTTATAGTGGTAATACTGGCTGTGAGTTCATCAGCGGCTTCGCTGTACAGCCCATTCTGGAAAGTAATCATTGCAAGCTGCACACGTAGATATGCCTGAGGAATATATTTCAGAACAAGAAAATTCATCAGGTCTAACATAAAGCTCACATCGACCATGTTGCACCGAAGTGCATCCGAGTGTTGGTCAGCGATGGCAAGACGTTGAACTCGCCGTAATGCCTCATTATGGCGACCGGCGTTGAAAATTGCAACAGCCTAGACAAAATCACATCGAAGCCTTAGTGCGACAGGCAGACTATGAACACAACAATGAGCGTACCTTGATCAACAGTAAAAGATCGATGGTAACCGGATTACGATCCGAAAATGTGATAGCGAGGTCGAAAGCTTCCATCGCGTCCCAGAGCTGCTCGTTGCCGCAGAGGGCGAGGCCCTTGGAAACATACCCCCATAATGAGGGCTGGATGGCAATTGACTGTGTAACATATCTGTCGTGAACAGACTAGTAACGGTAGCAGAGGGTCTGACCTTGGCTGCGTCTTGAAGCGCATTGTCCCATTCGAGATTCCGTGCTCTGACCACTGAGCGAATGGCATAGGAATCGTCTTTGTTGCCATCTTTGTTGCCATCTTTGTTGCCATCTTTGTCGATCTCTTGGGTCAGCAGCTCTTCAGCGGTATGCAGGTCGCCAGCAACGGATGCATTCCAGACGGTCGGGAAGACTTGGATCTGTATAAGGAAGCTCACGTTGCATGATAAGGAGACACGTTGAAGGCAAAAGCTCACCTTGATGTCATATAACGATTGTCCGTTGACTTTGCTGGCTTTGTCGCGGATGGCCCCATATCTATCATCAGCGCAATCCAATGCTCCATCTTTAGGGTGGTCAGGTTGCCCATCTGGCGATATCACTGTATGTCCTGCAGAGGTAGCAGTGAGGATGTGCTGTCAACTTGTAGCTGAATTCCCTACTTTCTGTCCGTTCCATGTAGCAGTGATGCCAGAATGAAACTCATTGGTGTGGGTCTCGATTTTTTCCCATGTTCAGAGTTGGGCGGCGGGCGATTCAGTGGTTTAGGCCCGGGACGGAGATCATGTTGCTACCAACTTTCTTGGGCTGTCGGGGGATTGGCGGTGGGGGCGGATGGGGATTATTATTGTTGCCATCCTTCTTGGGCCGTGGGCGGTTTGGTAGTTGATGTCCGGAAGGAGGATCGTTGGGTCCTAGGCTAGGCCCGGGCCCGGGATGGGGATCATGGTTGTTGCCAACTTTCTGGGGCTGTAGGGGGTTTGGCGGTTGGGGCGGACGGGGATTATTATTATTGCCATCTTTCTTGGGCCGCGGGCGGTTTGGTAGTTGATGTCCAGGAGGATTGTTGGGTCCTAGGTGAGTCCCAGGATGGGCATCATGGTTGTTACCACCTTTCTTGGGCTGTGGGGGGTTTGGGGGCAGACGGGGATTATTATCTTTGCCATCTTTCTTGGGCCGTGGGTGGTTCGGTAGTTGGTGTCCAGGAGGAGAATCGTCGTGTCCTAGGCGAGGCCCAGGATGGGCATCATGGTTGTTACCACTTTTCTTGGGCTGTGGGGGGTTTTGGGGCAGACGGAGATTATTATCTTTGCCATCTTTCTTGGGCCACGGGCAGTTTGGTAGTTGATGTTCAGGAAGAGGATCGTTGTGCCCTAGGTGAGGCCCAGGATGGGCATCATGGTTGTTACCGACTTTCTTGGGCTGTGGGGGTTTTGTGGCAGACGGGGATTATTATTTTTGCCATCTTTCTTGGGCCGTGGGCGTTTTGGTAGTTGATGTCCAGGAGGAGGATCATTGGGCCCTGGGCGAGGCCCAGCATGGGCATCACGGTTATTGCCAACTTTCTTGGGCTGTGGGGTGTTTGGCGGGTGGCGTGGACGGGGATCAATATTATTGTTGTCATCTTTCTTTTGGCCGCGGGCCACTAGGCATTTTACGCCTAGGAGGAGGATCATCGGGTCCTAGTGAGGCCCAGGATGGGTATCATGGTTATTGCCAACTTTCTTGGGCTGTGGGGGGTTTGGCGGTTGGCGTGGATGGGGATCATCATTATTGGCATCTTTCTTCGGCGGCAGGCTGTTTGGTAGTTGACGTTCGAGAGGAAGATCATTGGGTCCTGGGCGGTTCGGTGGTTGGCGTCTGGGGTGTGAATCGTTGTTGTTGACATCTTCGTTGGGCTGTCGGTTTGGTGTTTGGTGTATGTAATAGGGGTCGTCATTATTGCCATCTTCGCGATCGTTCCCTTGCGTCAGCAGGACTTCAGTAGTATGCACTTCGGTATGCACTTCAGTAGTATGCACATTTATGACGTTCGTGAATATCTGTATGAGGGAAGTTCAAGTGGCATGATAAATACACACATTGAAGGCAAGAGCTCACATTTATGATGGTTGTCCGTTAGACCTGGAGCTGAAGCTCAGAGAGTTGTTTCTAGAGTTATCGTCACTGCCAAAGTCACCAGCACCGCCAGAGCCTTCGTTGACGTCCAACTTGAAGGCTTCATAGGCTTCATAAGATCTGTTGGCTTCTGAGGCTTCATCGACTTCGTCAGCATCTTCATCTTCAACGTCAACGTCAACATCTTCAAGTTCGCCTTTGCCTTCATCTTCATTGTCTTCGTCTTCATCGTCATCGTCAACTTCAACATCTTCGCCTTCGTCTTCATCAACTTCAACTTCATCGACTTCATCTTCATCGTCATCATCAACTTCAATGTCTTCGCCTTCATCTTCGTCGACTTCATCTTCGACTTCATCGTCTTCATCTTTGTCGTCTTCATCTTCGTCTTCACCTTCGTTTTCATCTTCATTGTCAACGTCGACATCAATGACTTCGTCTTCGTCAGCATTTTCGGCATCATCTTATCGTCTTCATCATCATCGTCTTCGTTTTCTTCGTCATTGTCTTCATTGTCCTCGTCTTTATCAGTGTCTGAAACTTCAGGGCCTTCGCCCCCATAAGGGTCTTCACCACTGTAAAGGTCTTCACCCCGCTGTCAGGGCTTTCGCTCCCGCCGTCAGAGTCTTCACCCCCGCTGTAAAGGTCTTCACCCCCGCTGTCAAGGTTTTCGCCCCCACTGTCAGGTCTTCACCCCACTGTCACGGTTTTCGCTCCTGCTATCAGGGTCTTCATCCCCGCTGTAAAGGCCTTCATCACCGCTGTCAGGGTTTTCGCTTCTGCTGTCAGGGTCTTCATGCTGTAAAGGCCTTCATCACCGCTGTCAGGGTTTTCGCCCCGCCATCAGGGTCTTCACCACTGTAAAGGTCCTCACCCCGCTGTCAAGGTTTTCGCCCCGCTGTCAGAGTTATCGCTCCTGCTGTCAGGGTCTTCATCCCCGCTGTAAAGGCCTTCATCCCCACTGTCAGGGTTTTTCCCCCGCTGTCAGGGTCTTCACCTCGCTGTCAGGGTCTTCACCCCCACCGTAAGTGTCTTCACCTTCGTGAGCAACTTCGCTATCATAGGGATCTTCCCCTCCAGCAGGGTCATCACTCCCATAAGGGCTTTCACCGCCGTAATATTCTTCATCCCCGCTATCAGGGTTATCACCCGCCGTAAGTGTCGTCACCTTGATGAGCGTCTTCGCTATCATAAGGATCTTCCTCTCCAGCAGGGTCTTCACCCCATTGTGGGTTGTCGCTCCTGTAAGGGTCTTCGTCGTCGGAATATTGTTGCATTGTGGATCTTGTGTGTAGTAAGTAGCGCAGATTTTCGCCTTATAACCCTATTCATGCAGGCGCTTATCCACGGTTTCTTCTTTAGCTCCGTAAAACATACCTTGCTGCTATAGCCCCTTAATCCCACGTCACTTTTTTCATCATCCCTGCCCCCCTCCAACTTGATGGTTTTCTTGCCTTTACATACCACGCTGCCACAGCTTGCATCTCTCATCATTGTCCATCATCGCCGCCTCTCTTCGTAAACGCCTGTCAGATGTCATTGATTCAATCCCTTCATCCTGTGCACTGCCGACCCGCTCGGAAGGAATTAGAACATACATCTGGTACAATCACGCACCACAGTCAACCGGGTGTCTCTTTTTTTCAGGGTATTCTCATCGCGCTTCGCCTAGGTTCCCAAGGACCCAATTTCAAAGCAATCGTTAGGCGCCATGACGCCACATAAGATGTATGCTCTGGAGCATGTTGGCGCTTGTCCGCGTGATAACGAACTGTACCTCTTAACAAATCGTCAAAGGCCCAATCAACTGGGCCCGTATATGTAAAAAAAAATTACCATCTCTCTTGAAGGTCCTGTGCGCTATCGGGTGTACCGATTCATGCCGGCAACCTTGCCTGATGAATAAATCAATATGATCAAAAGTCTTTGGCTTGGCATCGAAAAAAATATCAAGGGAAACCTCAGTGCCAAAATATCACGTCACCCAAATAGCTGGGAAAGAAAATTCATGTGAAACGCAGTAGTGTCGGTAATGTAAGATGTAGACGGTCCAGAACGAGAGCAAGTGCAAGTACAATGTTCTCACTTATGATACATCGAACGCCAGTAAGATCTCATCCAATGCCAGCGAGGCGTCTGTCTGGTATCTTGCTTGGATTCTTTTAGTCCGCGTCGATACCAGGATCATGATCACGAGATGGTTCTGGGTGTGATCAAAGAGTTGTGCACCAGTTTACGCAACTGGAATGGGTCCGAACACGCAAAGAGGAGACAGATATCGCTTATGCAGGCTGGCACAGCACGTATTACTCTGATTTGACAGAGAAACATAGCCTGAGCCTCAGGGCAGTGTGAAGTCGGCGACACGAAAAGGTTTGCCTTGTTGCTTTCTTTCTCCCGATAGATATCAAATAGTGACGATAGTAGGGTTGAGGGCATGTATACTGATGAGGGTTGGCCTAACTCGGCAGTATCTGTCACCAGGTCTCGCCACTGAAATCAGAATCTGCGGCAGCTGTCTGAGAGAGCATGAGATCAATGGAGATCAATGTCATAGTCCCGAGGTCGGCGTCATATCTCGTGAAAAAGTCATAGCATCCGGGTCGTAACTGGTAGAAAATACAGCAAGGTGCACACGTCTAAAACTAGTATAGACAGATTAATTAGTCAATCAGCGTGTCAAAGCGCACGTGTGAATAGACCACAATCCACCTAAGCACAGGCCAACAAGGCGGTAACCCATATGCCGACACTCTGAGATACTGGTGGGCTTCCAAGTCGCAACTTGGCGTCTTCCTCTCTTAACACGCTAAACATTTAAATCAGCACCGAAAGTTCAACCGTAGAGCTCGACCACTTATACCTCAGATAGCAGATAACTTTCAGAAACATATAAAAATGACCATGGACTCGGATAGAGGATTACGGATGACCCAGTCAGTATTGACACCAGATGTTCCTGCCGAGGAAGATTTTGGCATGGGACGGCTTATCAAGGATCAAATTGGGAGTGAAGTGATTGCGAACACTAGGGGCGAGTTCGACCAAATCCCACTGGTTGAAGTTAGAACTGCTTATGACGCTGCAACGTCGCCGCACGTCGTCGAGTTGGCCGTCTTTGAAGAATACAACCACTTACTCATGATTGCATTCAATGATGATCTTCCGCACTAGGTCCTCGAGTCACGTTTGAAGGTACACATTTTGTTGCTGCATCAAGTACCACAGTACTAGTGCTGAGCGCTGAGATCTGAGATGTGGTCTTGGCAGATATGATGATGATGATTGTCAGTAGTAGGCTGTACTCTGAGGTAGCGTGGGCAAATTCGTTGACCTTAATTTAATTACATCGCTTTCTTGATGGGCACCCCCTGCCAAGCTAGAAGGCGTCTTCAGCGAATCGGATGTCCTTTTTATCACACTACACCGGCTGGTGGAAGCAAACGGCTGGCATGAAACATGTCGTCTCCACGGTTACTTCCGTCGATGTGCGTGTGCTCTTCAAGTTTCGTGCTATTTTCCCTCTCAAAAATCTTCTTCTCCCTCATTCTGATTATAATGGGTCCACTGCCTCAACTTGATATGTTCCACTTGTCTATATTTGTAGTAGGAGCTGGATTTCACGAAGAAACTTGTCGGTGAACACACGGAAACACACATAGAATTGACAGTATACTTCAAGTTGTGCAAAATAATCAGTGTACATGGTATTCACTATGTTAAATAAGGTAGCCTGGTAGAAAAACTTGAAGGAACACCCCGCTTTACCCCTATAATGGACTCTTGAACGAACGACAGTACTAGTTATGTTAGCCAAGCAAGATATATCTATGGTACATTGCACAAGTTTCATGACCTGGTATGCTCCACCGGCTCGAAACCTCAATCTCCATTGCACTTACTTCTCCAAATCCTCATCCCCGACGCGTTTGTAATGCGCGCGATCTGCACGTTGCAAAAGGCCTTTGAAACGACGGAGTCCGGCACCACGCCAGGCAAACATCCCCACTCCAACTACGACCACCACAAATAAGATGGCTGCATATCTCAGACCCTCCGACGACCCCAGAAGCACCCTCCACAACCTCAGGGGTGGCATCCACAACTGAAGAGGGAGCTGACTTCGCAGTGCTCGTCTCCTCGTTAGAGTCGGACAATTCAGCATCGGCTGGCGAAGTTACAGAATTTACGGGTACGGTGGCGATGTTCCTGTTGGCAAGCAACAAATATTTTATTCGCATCAAGAGCTCAAGAGACCCAGAGGCAGCTGAATCATAGCTCAGCGTGTAGGGGTACCTCTTTTCCTCCCTCATCCACACCGGCTCAACTGGCAGCTAGAAACGTGGGATGAATACGCCAGACACAGCACAAGTAAATAGAACAACAAACCTCTCCAGAGTCGAAGATGGTGACGTCCTCCAATGGACGATCGTTGCTGCCCTTAGGAACGTCCTCTGAATAGGAGGTAAGAACCTATGGTGATGTAGAGGTAATATAAGCGAACCGATAGAATATACAATGTCCATTCCTTCCAGGACTTTTCCGAAGACAACCTGGTTTGACAGAGCTATAATGCGGTCGTAAAAGTGACACCGAACTCACGTGTTTACCGTCCAACCAGCTGGTGACAATAGTGCAAATGAACTGGAAAACTACTCATTAAAGCTCATGGAAAGCAACTACAGGCTTACGAATTGAGATCCTAGAGCGCTATGTTAGATGTCATGATCGATGTGAGAAAACCCGCTTACCGTTGGTGTCCTTGCCTGCATTAGCCATGGAAAGAGTGCCGGGTCCGGTGTGCTTGAGCTTGCTGAAGTAGATGTTAGGGTTGAAGACATGAGCATGATCACGAAACACTTACAAGTTCTCATCCTTGAAGCGGTCGCCGTAAATGGACTGAAAGACATAAGTAACGTTCATGCCAAGACGGGTCCTAAATTACCTTTCCACCGGTGCCATCACCACGAGCTAGTGAAATCATATCGAGTTAGCCTCAGAGCATGCGAGGTAATGATGGTACACATACTGAAGTCACCGCCTTGGATCCTGAGAAAAGAGAACATCAGGCGAATGTCCACAAAACAACGGATAAGTAACTCACATGAAGTTCTTGATAACGCGGTGGAACTTGGAGCCCTTGTACGTAGCCAAGCTCATTACCATCCGTGCCGACACCAGTTGCAAGTGCGCGGAAGTTCTCAACTGTCTTGGGAACGGTCTGCGAGGAGTATTAGTCCACGTATACCTCAGAATAAGTAAAGCAACGTACCCCACACTAAAGACCAATGACAACTGTTTAACATCCGAGCCTCGTCAGATGTCTGTCACAGGACGGTCTTAACATGACACAAACCTCGGCCTAGGTCCTTGTCGCCATGCCTAATATCGAAGTAGACTTTGTGGGTGATTCTGGGGCCCTTGGCAGCATCCGCAGACTGCGCACAGAAAACTGCAGCTATAGAAATTAAAATGAGCGCAAGAGAAACACGACCGAACATTGTGCAGCAAAGTAGTGAAGTGCGAACGAAGACGTGTTCAAACCTTTGAGAAAGGTTATCAAATTGTGGGAACTGAAAACGAAACGTGACCTGGAGGAAATCGACCAGAAATTCCTTTTTCGGAAAGGAATCCCGCCCTAGACGAAAGGACGAAACCGTGATGTTCGCTTGTCAATAGGCCGACGACCGCAAGCGGTCCCAGGATTGGCGGCACATCCACTTCAAGCCATCCGCACGGTGCACCCATAACATACTTGAATTATATTGCATTTATTGATACTTACAAGTCCTGGAGACTGAAATTTACATGACTGACTCATCACTGATCAGCGCCGCAGGGGAAATGGACGATGGATTTGTCCTAAACATTGCAGAGGATGGCATCTGCAGGACCCTACAAAGCTCCCATCAAAAAAATTCGGTCGCTGAACGGACAGCTGAGCAGAAGGACGATGTCATGTATGCAGCTAACCGAGTCACTGTCATGGCCTAGGCTGAAGGCTAAACGAGTTCACAAACGAAGCACTTACCATCATCCTGGCGGCGATGATGATGCCCATTCTCGTCCTGCAAAGCGAATGTGACCTGACATACCCTTGTCTGCTACCAAAGTAGCTTCTGCAGCGGACCGTCCGGCACTTCCAGCTAAGCCTCCGACTCAGATAATCTCCTCTCTAGTGTTCCGATTATTGTCTCCACCCCAGGTCGCCTACTAGATCATTTGCAAAACCACATCTTCTTTCGACGCTGGAAAATGTAGATGGTTGGTTCTGGATGAGGCGGACCGCTTAATGGAACTCGGATTTGAGGACACTATCAATGGGATTGTGCAAGGTCTGGATGGGAGGAGGAACCTCGCTCCAAGCGGTTCGGGACGGTAAGACCTTCGAGGTCAGGAGTTGGGATTGGGACTGGCAAAGATGGACAATTCTTTGTTCGGCTACTATCCGTGAAGACGTACAGAAACTCGCGGGCACCATGTCAATACAGCCGCTAGTAATCAAGGCACTCGACAACGAGAAAGCGGAGGATTCACCCGCATCAAAACATGGCAACAAAACAGCTACCACCAGCCCCGAGAACTTCACTCCCCCGTCACAAGTCTCCCAGAAATATGTTATTGTTCCTCTCAAAATGTGTTCTCGTCGCGCTTGTCGCACTTCTTCGCTCATTGCTTGCTCGGACACAAGGACAAAAAGGGTCGAAAGTCATTGTATTCCTTAGTTGTATAGATTCGGTCGATTTTCACTGGCGCCTGCTAGGCGATTCGTCTATGGACGGCGAGAAGACGGAAAGTTCTGGGCCTGGCGAAGACAAGAGCGACGACGAAGATGACAAGGCAGATGAAGATGAAAGTGAAATCGCTGTGCAGTCTTCGCTCCTTCCAGGCGCTTCAATCTTCCGTCTTCACGGCTCCCTTCATATACCAATTCGTCTCGCCTCTCTACGGGGATTCTCCGCCATTCCTTCCTCGAAGTCCAAAACACCTGCTTCTGCGTCCTCTATTCTCCTTTGCACGTCCGTGGCATCCCGAGGGTCTCGGCCTACCCCTCGTTCGCCGCATTCGCGCAGTCGTACAGCACGACCTGCCCACTGAAGGCGGCGCAACTGAGTACGTGCACAGGGTGGGACGGACAGCACGTGCGGGCAATGGTGGTGAAGCTTGAGTATGAATGAGTGAGATGGGTGATGAGGGGCGATGCGATGAGAGAAAAGTCCGACGGTGACAAGGTCAACATCACTCTTGAAGGGAAAGCATCGAGAGTGTGTTAGCGAAGGGTTTAAGTGGAAAAGGCTCAGAGTACGAGGTGCGCGCGACAGAAGTGCAGCTTCCTTTGAGCGGTGGGTTTTGTGGCGCAAAGAAGTGAGTTTGATTTGGAAAGGGATTCGAGTGTGTTGACGTCGTCTTTGCAGAACGCTGACTTTGCTCGAGGAGCATATACTTCTTACATGAGGGCATATGCGACCCATCCTTCGAACGAAAGCATATATTCCATGTTCGGCATCTTCATAATGGACATCTGGCAAAAGCATTCGTGCTGCGCGAGGCGCCAAAACACGATTACTGACCGGAAAAAAATAAAATCTCCAGCGTATTCAAGGGTCGTGGCTCGCGTCCTGCTAAAACTACAACGCAGCATGATGTCGGTGACGCAGAGCAACGGATGCAAGATATTGTCCGTGCGCAGGGCCGGCTCTCGAAGAAGGATGGCAGGATGATTAGCAGTGGGACCAACGAATTTCAAATCGCATCAGGCGTTACCTTGGATTCACTCGTCCATAGCTATCGGTTGTAGTCGGACAGCATGGTTTCCAGCTTCTCTTCCATAGCATGCACTCGAGACACTGGCAAGATCCTTGTCGGGCCACAAAGATGGGTAAATCACATCTATTGACGGATGGTACCCCCGTAATATCTTCAAGTTTGTGGACGAAGGAAGATAATCGCTTAAGTTCTAATCTAATACAGAACCGAGCGGTTTAGACAAAACAATCTATTCCCCAATGTTCGTATGACAGATACGAACTAAGTTACGAAGTAAGAAAATATTAGACCCGTGCGCGCGGTGTGAAACATAATGAAAAGTCCGTATCGTGTGCAGTGTCTGTTTCAGGTCAGAAAGAGAACCAGCGCATAGTAAGCGTCAAGTTAAGAATTAACGATGTCAACCTGATACAGGGCAGTATCAGTTTTTGGACGTCTGGCTAAGGAGAAGACGAGAATAGACACACCTTTGCAAACTTCTGCCCTTGAGACAAAACAACGAGGCAAGACTGCAGACCCTTCAAACACCACTGCCTTTCAAGCCAGGAGAGGAGGATAACGGTTCCAGAAAGTCTGCAATTTATGATGGAGTTTATCATCCCATGGATTCTGAGCTCGCAAGAGATGGTCGGCCCAGTTTTGACAGGCGTACTTGAGAGCATCGGAAGACGATCGACTTTGTTCCCGAGCTTCGTTTGCAAAAGGTGGTGAAGTCATTCATAGCATGAATGATATCCCTGCAGTCAGGTGAGAAATTTTCTTCTGGTAATGTAGCGGTGGAATAGTCTTGGTGCGATAATGCCAAGAACATCGGACACACCAAGAAATCCGGCAAGCCCTTGAACTGCTGGACTACTTTGAAAGCTGGTAGTGACAGCATTTCTGGAACAATGACATACTCGCTTCATAGCTTGCAGTGTACTCGAGAATGCCTCTCATCTTCACCCCAGACAGACGCTGCGGGAAGTGGATTGCCATGCTTGTCCATGTAGTGTTTGGAGCCAGTCTCGCCCGCGCGGGGTCTGCAACCAGTCTCGCCCAGCGCAGGGTCTGTAACCAGTCCAGCCCTCCCTGGGTCTGCAGCCATGTGCTCATGCTTGGGCTCTGTAGCCCAGTCTAACCCTCCATGGGTCTGCAGCCAGTATCGTCCGTGCTGGGTCTGCAGCCAGTCTTCCCCATCCACAGTACACAGCCAGTTTGGTCCATGCTGAGTTTGTAGCCAATATTCCCCTCCTTTGGTATGCAACCAATGTCTCCCTCTCTTTGTATGCAGCCAGTTTCGTCCGTGATGGGTCTGCAGCCAGTCTTCCCCTCCCTTAGTATGCAACCAGGCCTCCCCTCCCTTGGTCTGCAGCCAGCCTTGGCCCGTGCTGGGCCTGCAGCCAGTCTTGTCCGCGCTGGATCTGCAGCCAGTCTTGCCCATCCTGGGTCTGCAGCCAGTCTTTCCCGCGCTCGAGTCCGCAGCCATTCTGGTCCGTGCCGAGTCTTCAGCCAGTCTCGCTTAGGCTGGGTCTGCAGCCAGTCTTGCCAGGGCTGTGTCCCAAGCCAGTCTTGCCCGTGCTGGGTCTGCGGCCAGTCTCGTCCGCGCTGGGTCTGCAGCCAGTCTCGTCCGCGCCTGGGTCTGCAGCCAGTCTTTCCCTCCTTTGGTTTGCAACCACTCTCGTCCAGGTTGGGTCCACAGCCAGTGTTGCCCGTGCGTGGTCTGCAGCCAGTGTTGCCCGCCCCGGGGGTCTGCAGCCAGTTTTTCCCGCGCCGGGTCTGCAACCAGTCTTTCCCGTTGCTGGGTCTGCAACCAGTCCAGTCCTCCCTGGTCTGCCAGCCAGGTGAGCATGCCCGGGTTCAGCAACCAGTCAAACCCTCCCCGGGTCTGCAGCCAAGTACGCATACCAGTGTTCAGCAGCCACTCTTTCCCTCCCTGTGTATGCAGCCAGTCTCGTCCATGCTGGGTCTGCAGGTAATCTTCCTCTCCATTGGTGTGCAGGAAGTCTCGTCTGTGCCACCTGTCTTTCCCGCCCGGGGTCTGCAGCCAGGCTTGCCCAAGCAGGGTCTCTAGCCAGTCTTTCCCTCCCTTTGTATGCAGCCAGTGATTCCCGCACTGGGACTGCAGCCAGGGCTCTCCCACCTGGGCTCTGCAGCCAGTCTCGTACAGGTGGGGTTTGCAACCAGGCTCGCCCGCGCGGGGGTTTGTAGCCAGGCTCGCCCACGCGGGGTCTGCAGCCAGGCTCGCACGCCTGGAGTCTGCAGCCAGGCTCGCATACCCGGGATCTCCAGCCAGGCTCGTCCGTGCGGAGTCCGCAGCCATTTCTCGCCCTCCTTGTGTCCGCAGCCATTCTCGCCCTCCTGTGTCCGCAGCCAGTCTCGCCCGCTCCTAATCTGTAGCCAGTCTCGCCCTCTTATGGTCTGTAACCACTTTTGCCCTCCCGAGATTTGCAGCCACTCTTGCCCTCGGCGGGCCTGCAACCAGATGCGTCCGTCCAGGGTCTCTAGCCAGTCTTGCCCTTCCTCGGTCCTGCAACCAACCACTAGCCTTCCAGGGTCTCTAGCTCGTCTTCTCTAATAATCTCGATTGACAGCTGGGAACGCAACGGGACTATCGTATCGATTCGCAGCTGGGAACACAACGTGTCCATCATATTGGATGGCAGCTGGGGACGCAACGGGACCAATGACCACGAAGAATGCAACACTGAACTTTCATATGGTACGGTCGCATAGCATACGGACCAATATGACCCCTGAATAGATGATACCGAGCCCGAGCACTTGTTTTTTCTTTCGTGGTCTGCAGCCAGTCTTTTCCTCCTTGTGTCGTCAGCCAGTCTTTTCCTCCTTGCGTCTTCAGCCAGTCTTTTCCTCCTTGCTATCTGCAGCCAAGCCTTCACTGCCCTCTTTCTGTAACCAGTCTTTCCCTCCTTGCGTCTCTGCAGCCAGGCGTGCCCGTCCAGGGTCTCTATCCAGGATAGTAAATCCGATCCGCGATCTCCCCGAAGCCATAGCATGGCGATAAGAACTGGACAGTGGCTCCGGTGGCTGAAGAAGGAACGCTAGTGAGTCTTTTAATTTATGGGGGTCCTCAGGTTCCATAGCTTGGCTCTGCTTCTTAGTTCTGAGAGTGCATCTAAGAGGGCCGTGCTTTCTGGAATCTCTTTCATCATCAAGCGAAGAGCGGAGCCAGCGAGTAGAGAGTGGACTGTGGACATATCGCGTGCATCAGGGAAACTGCAATTGAGGGGTAGGAAACGTAGTCGCGAACGGATGAGTGATAGATGTTCACGGGGAGACTGGGGGTCGATGGGAATATCCAAGACAGATCGTAGCTGCACTAGCGTTGTCTCCACATCCCTACCCAAACCAGGGCCAAGAAGTTTTGAAATTTGTGAAAGTGGCAAAGGGTCTGCGAGGGCGGCGACAATAGACAAGTGCATGTAAGCACGCTTGGGGTTGGCAACAGTGGAGAGGATACGGTCGTATAACTTGTACACCTCCGTTCCTGGTAGCAGCTCGCTCGTTAGCTTGAGCATCAGCTGTAACCGATCATAGGGATCACTGTCTTCATCGTCGATAATAAAGTTCATCATCGTAGACGCCCACGATGAATGAAACGTCTGCCCGCTCGACTCGCCAGCTTCGCAAGGTCATCCTTTGATGGCTGCGGGAAATCGGGATGGCGACATTCCAGCTCTTTGAAGGAATGCCGCAAGAAAGTATAGATGTCGTTGTCAACGTCTGCGCCGTCTAACGAGATGATGCACGGGCCTCCCCAGAAGTTCTCACGGGTATCTCGCGCACCAACGGGCGCACCTCGTCGTTCTGAAAGACTTTGCTAATATGCGATTCCGAGCGACTTGTGAGGAGAATGTGGGTCACAGGTAGATCAGGCTCACGAAGAGCCCGTGCAAGGGAAAGGATGAGTTCAGTAAGCTCGGGTTCGGATGTGCATTCATCAAGAGCATCGATGACAAACGACAAAGGCCGACACCCATGCAATCTGGTTTGGAGTTTCAGGAGAGGTCGGAGAAAAGAGAGCCTCCATCTGGTCGCAGATAGGTGTATCTGGGTCTAGTAGAGCGGGATTGTCGTGGATAGTTCTGTTCACGTCCTTTCGGATGCTGGGGGAAATTGGTGGCAAGCTGATAGACAAGCGTCGCAAAGAAATATCCAGCTGTGCAGCGTTTGGTGTGCTTGCGCGAGAAAAAGAACGTCCCCGCTAGCCGCTTTTCGACGTTCGTCTCTTCTGTCACTTTCAGACCTCTCATCCTCTCGGCTACAGTGAACGCAACAGCAGACTTTTCCGACGCCTGCGTGCCATGTAGCCAAACAAGCTGATTATTCTCTGTGTCGTCCAGGAATTCGTGGATGTATTTGAGGAGATCTACCCTGGTCCCTTGCAGGACATTTCGGGTGGGGCAGACGTTCACGGGAGTTATATTGAGCACCCTTGACAGCAACCTCGGACAACTTCGCCCAGGTTCCTTGAAGAACTGCCAAAAAGGTCAGAGAGCATGCGAGAGATAAGAGATGGAAGTACTGACATTGATCGTCACTCATGACGAAGGTTGTGATATGCGAGATGCAAGAAATCAATTGAAAGTACTAAGTAGTTGGGTCGAGGGTTGTGGTTAGAAATAATCTTTGGCGATAGGTATTTGGAGGGACGACATACGACAATTTGAATCAAAGCTTGTAAGTTGTGATTAGGTCGCGGAACGATCCAGCTGTCGCGAAGCTGGGATGGACGGTTGGATGTTTCAATCTATGCTGCTATGGAAAGCTCGATGGATGGTCCCCGACTCCACTTTAGTGGAAGAGGGTTCTGGTGGGCAAGCAAAAGTTGCCACTCTATTACGTAGCGAGGCACGAGCGGAGGAAATAGAGTTAAGTCTTTGAGCGAACAATAAGCGTGACGTTCGCACCTCTTCTTCTGCTGCTGCGTCGACTATCCTCATCGCGCACTTCGTCGACTTAGCTTTCTTTTCGTTCTTCACTACGTTTTTCATAACTACACTCACTCGAATACCACCTAACGCAAAGAGCCTATTCTCCCACTATCATGGCTGACCCATCCCTCGAAGTTTGCCCCGACTTCGCTGGGGACTTGTACGCCGGAATCCGCGACGACCTGACGGCAGCGACCAGTGCCCAGGCCCAAGAAGTTGTCAACCGGTTGATAGCAACCTGGACAGAAGGCCACAACACCAGAGTCTTAGAGTGGAACCAGAGACGAGAGGAAGAAGCCCAAGAAGAAGCAGAGATAGAGCAAGCCCGCGCAGCGCGGAGGAAGAAGACCAGCTTGCAAAGGAAGCAGAAACGGACAGAGGAGTGCCTAGAGAGTGAACAAGAAGAAGCTGAAGATGAACAGTTTTTAATTCAACGGCCACTGTTGGTGATGCCATTGCCCCCTGCCCTTCCCAATATGCCATCCAGAAACTGAACAATTTTGAATATGTAGAACTGTGGTACTTCTCACTGGACGGCTGCAAAGACGCCTTAAAACATCACGCTCCATTGCAGAAGACGCATTCAGCTTGGCGAGACTCGACGACCAATTGACCATTCGTTCCAGCGTCTGCTTTCAAAGCATCCAGAGCGGCTATCCCAGACCATGAACTTCCCTTTTCCTCTTTCCTTTGAGCAAAGAATCTATTCCTCACCCACACTAACACCGCGAAGTGGCCTCAACTACACCTCAATAGCTTGGCCCTATTTTTCTGGCACCTGAGAACCACGTGATTCGCAACAACAGCAAGTTAGGTGACCTAGTTGTCCTACACTATGTGTCCCGCGTCCAACTAGACTGGCACGATCGCCTCAAACGGGATGAAGCTTTCAATATCGGTATCATTAATGAGACTCTCCTGCGGTCAATCAACGAGGAGTTATGGGACTGAGTCCGTTCGAAGACCCTCAGTACGGTATGTCCTTTCCCCATCCATACTATCTACAGTCCCTAACGAAATCGTTCTTTCTTCCCCTTTCCTCTCCCTTTATCTCTCTACCACCTTACGGCCTTTCATTCCCCACACATCAACGTGCGGATGCCCACATATTACTCATGTGGATGCCCGCAACTTGTTCTCACGCGGATGCCTGCAACTTGTCTCACACGGATGCCTGCAACTTATCTCACGCGGATGCCCACACATTTTCTCACGTGGATGCCCGCATTACTACTCATGCGGACGGCTAAACTAACAACTCAAACAGGCGTTTCTAGCAGAACCTTCATCAACCCAGCAACACTATCAAAGATCTAGCTACAGAGACTCATTTGAACCTCATCGCCGAGCCTCCCATTCTCGTTCCCCTGTGCGAGCAGGTAACCCAAGGAGGGCAGACAGATCCCCATCTCCCGACAAGGGCAAGAACTGAGAGCAATGAAACAAGGGTTTTTTCCCGTGGCGCAGGCTCTCGCGGCTGGTCTGCCTGCGCCATTTGCCTCGGCCGTTTCTCACACGATATCCAGCGCTGCGACTCGCGCAACTTATGGGACAAAACCACCCCAGCCCATGCTCGCAGGTCCCAAGATGGTCGCATCATCAGCACCAACGGCCTTCCCCTCTGCTACAGATGGCAAAAGACCTGGGGGCTGCGTGGCGGAGAATCATGACTCAGCCCACGCATGCTCAGGCTGCGGAGACAAAAGCCATGGAGCCCAAGCTTGTCCTCGAGGCGAGAAAGCTTAGGGCTCTCACCCCATACCCTCTGCAAGCGTGGCGCAAGGCACTGGAGGACTTCAACCTTTCCTGTAGATACCCGCATATCCCGGAATGCCTCGAAACCAGTTTTTCCAGGGGCATTCCCGCTATTACCCACATGTACACCCCCCCTAATAATGTGTCTGTCACTGTACATGCCGAAGCTTTCCAGAAAATCATTAATACTGAATGCGTTTAAAGGCCGCTTCATCGGTCCATTCACTGCTGAGGATCTCAAGTCAATTATTGGGCCATTTCAGACAGCCCCCTTATCCATAATTCCTAAGCTGGGTAAGCCAGGCAAATTTCGCCTCATTCAGAACCTGTCCTACCCCGTCAACCTGCTTCCCCCAATTAGCTCCATCAATTCGAGAGTTGATTCCGACCTCTTCCCGTGCACATACGGCACCTTTGCTACCATTTGCCGATGCATATGGAGCTTGCCTCCAGGGTCCCAAGCAGCCGTACGTGACATTGCTGAGGCTTACAGGACGATACCATCACACCACTCTCAGTGGCCCGGCTTGGCAATTCGCTTACCAGGCGATGATTCATTCGCAGTTGACACTGCCTTCTGTTTCGGATTCGGACCATCAGCCGGGACTTATGGCAATGTTGCTGATGCAGGTGCAGACATCCTTCGTGCCACGGGACTTGGCCCTCTGTCAAAATGGGTGGATGACCACATATTTTTTCCATATCTTACGAGAGTTCCTGGAAGAATACAATGCCAGACGTGCGAAATGGGCAGTTAAGATTGCCTCCAATGGAGAAGCCATTATCGAGGGCGGCTGAAAATGGTACAGAGGCGAGACGTTACCTGATGACTCATCGGAAGAATTTGATGAAGACTGCGCCTTCCCAATCAAAGATTTTTCAACCTTATCACCACGTTCAGAAGAAGACGCTCAATTCACGTGTTGCATGGCGGACATCGACCACTTCTCCATCCCCATGGGCATCATATGGGAAATCTCGAAAGACAAACCATTTGGCTCAATTCCCGCATTCACAGGTCTCCTATGGGACATCCCCGACCTATCAATTACCCTGCCCCCAGATAAAATGACCAAATACCTCGCAGCCATCAACACGTGGCAGGCTAAACGAGCGCACACCCTACTCGAAGTCCAAGAGCTATATGGGAAGCTTATTCATGCAACCCTCATTGTGCCTCCAGGGCGCGCTTACCTCACCAGCCTCGAGTCCATGCTGGGAATTTTCAAAGACCGTCCTTTCCTCCCTCGCACGCCTCCCTGGGACACTCAAAAAGACCTCAAGTGGTGGAAGGAGACCCTCAGTACACCACACCTATCCCGAACCATCCCAGGTTTCTGCATCGTCCACGATTTCCATGCTTATTCGGACGCTAGCTCTGGCCATGGAATCGGCATTGTCATCGACGGGAGATGGAGAGCCTGGAATCTCCTCCCAGGCTGGAAGGGAGATGGTAGGGACATTGGTTGGGCCGAGAGTGTCGGCTTCGAGCTCCTCGTCCTCTCAATCATCAATGTGTGTCCCTCCGGCATTTATTTCAAGGTATACGGAGACAATCGCGGAGTTGTCGAAGGGTGGTGGACAGGCCACAGCAGAAACAGAGCCTGCAACGAAGTATTCAAGCGTATACACCTTGCCACTGGCCAAGCTGAATGCACAGTCTTCACCAGATATGTCCCCAGTAAGACCAATCCCGCAGACGGCCCCTCCCACGGAATATATCCCCCCACACGCCAGATGCTTCCACCAGTTCCTATCCCCGACGAGCTCCGTCCCTTCATCACAGACATCCACAGTAGTGATGCCAATCCAAGACCACAGTGCCCCAAACCAGCACCTCAACAGATTCACTCAATGGACAAAGAGCACCTCCCAGAAGAGCTCCAACGCCACGCTTTCCTCAATCGTGAACTCGAGCACCGTGGAGAAGAACTCTTCGAAGCGTCGAAAGACTATGTATAGCCCCAGCCTAACGCCATTCCCCTCCTCCCTAAGACCCCAGTGCCCTGCCCACGTACGTTCGATATTGCAAATTTGGAGTCATACGATGTCATCCTTGGGATGCCTTTCCTGTATCAGCACCAAGTACTGTTAGGTTTTAATCCGTCAGAGATTAAGATTCAAAGCATCTCACCTTTGCCAATTCGTGGATCTCAGACTCAGGTTCTGGAACTGAAAGGGTCCAGCCCTGCCTGTGATCTGATTGACTCATACCGAAAAGAGCTTACCGAGTATGCCCGTGATATCTGTAAAGAAGCCAATGAAACCCCTTTGCCCCCACTAAGAGCCATAAACCATGTAATACCTTTGATAAACGATGACCAGGTCTATGCATGGCGACAGTCCAAGTGTCCCAATGCAATGCGCCCGCTATGGAGGACGAAATGGGATGACTACATCAGAACTGGTCGGTGGGAGTTTTTCAGCAGGAGTAATGCGGGTCCCTATGATTATGATGAAGAAAGTTACTAAGGATGGCTCACTAGGACTACGCACTGTCCTAGACACTAGGCAGAGAAACAAGAACACCCGGAAACTAGCTTCACCTCTCCCAGACATTGACACAATCCTCCAGAATGTCTCCTCCCACCCATACCGATCTTTGCTTGACAGTAAGGATGCCTACGAACAAATTAGGGTGGTCCCTGAAGATGTCTACAAAACACTCTTTGCGACCCCTGATGGTACCATGATCAGTCATGTCATGCAAATAGGGGACTGTAATGCGGGCGCGACGTACCAATCGCTGATGAACCATATCTTTGGTCCGTACATTGGCACCTTCATGGACGTATACCTCGACGATATCGTTATTTACTCGGACAGCGCTGAGGAGCATGTTAAGCACGTTAAAATTGTGATCGACACACTTAGAAAACATCAGTTTTACCTTGGTGTCCACAAGCTCTAGTTCTTTAAGAGCGAACTGTGTATTCTTGGTCACATCATAGATGACAGTGGGATCCGACTGGACCCCCATAAGGTGGACAAGGTGGTAAGCTGGAAGATGCCTACATCCAAAGAGCTGCTCATGCAGTTCATTGGATCAGTGGGGTACCTTGCATCAGGATGTGAGGGCATGCACGTCGACATGCAGCATCTGTCGAAAGTAGCCGCCCAAACTACCAGATGGTCTTGGTCGCCTACTGACCAGCAGGCATTTGACTTAGTGAAGGCCTGTGTTTGAGACTCACAGAAACGTTAGTCGAAAGGCTATTGATCTGCCCCTGGCAATCAACGGCACTCACCCAGTGAATCTCACCACCGACGCTTCCCTGACGGGAGCTAGCGGTGTTCTTTCTCAAGGAACCGATCGCCAGTCTGCCGTCGTAATCGCCTTCTGGTCCAGGAAATTCAATTTGGCCCAACAAAACTACCCTGTTCATGAACAGGAGCTATTAGCTATAGTGGAATCTCTGAAGCAATTCAGACACTTACTAATTGGGTTCCGATTCCGCATATTCACCGATCATAAGGGCCTGGAGTGGATCTCCTCCCAGACTAAACTGTCCCCAAGACAAGTAAGATGGCTCGAGGCCCTTAGCGAATTTGATTTTGAAATAGTCTACGTACCTGGAGCGGAAAACACACTCGCAGATGTGTTATCACGGATGTATAGCAATGAGCCTAAGGGAACCGTTAGAGCCGCTAGTGAATATGTCAGTGCTGAAGATGACAACTCACCAAACAGCCTCCTGCTTAACTTCGTAACCGCCCCACTGTACACTGGTACTCCGCTGTTCCTGGGCGCCACAGAAGCCCGACGCTCTGCCCGGATTGCGACTCGGCACGTGATTGGCAAAGAACCGTCTGAATCGTCTCCCATACCCGTGGACAAGGCCAAACCCAAAAGACGCAATACCCCTGTGTTGATCCCTGAAGCAGCTCCTGGGGACGCTGGAGTGGACGTACCACCACCCACGTGTGGTCAGTGTGATATGGAAAGAGCACCACTCACCAGAGCAATGCCAGTGACTGCAGGTGCAGAACCACCTGCAGCACTGCCCAAGGTCAAGCGTGTCATCCTGAAATTAGGAAAGCCGTTAGCTTCCCTGGAGGGCAGGAATAGTGAGAAAGCAAAGAACTCACTGAAACCCCCCAACCTAACACCTACTAAACCTGCACCAGACATAGCAGAGAAGAATGATGCGCTGATTGAAGACACAGAATCAGCGCAAAGCCACAGAGCTGAGAAGAGCGATGCACTGATCGAAGGCACGGAATCAATGCAAAGTCTCGCGACAAACACGGACCCACAAAGTCATGTGACGCTAGAAACAAACAACTCCTCATCAAAGACGCAGTCACTACAAGACGAAGTGGCCAATGACTTACTAGAGACACCACCCCACCTTACTGAAATCATCTCACTGGGAGAACCTTCAGTAGACATCCATGAGCGCCTAGTGAACCGGTATAACGAAGATGCCTTCTTCAAAAAGATCCTAGAGAACCCAGGCACCTATAAGAACTTTGAGGTCAGTAATGGGCGCATATACCTTAAAGACTCACACAAGTGAAGTCTATGCATCCCCGACGTTAAGATTGGTGAACGACATGTCCGGGAATCATGATATCCCACGCCCACTCAATTCTAGCTCACCTAGGACCATCTAAAATGTTACTGTACCTGAGAGAGAATGTATGGTGGAAGTCAATGGCCGCCGACGTACAAGCTTTCTGCAAGTCCTGCCCTACCTGCCAGGTGTCCAAGCCCCCTAACCATCAACCTTATGGCCGGCTTGAAACACTAGACGTCCCCACCAGACCCTGGGAGACGATAGGTATATATTTTGTGGGCCCGCTCTCTGAATCGAAGACCCTCCACGGGGTGTTTGACATGATCCTTGTCGTGATCGACCACCTGACATCTATGGTGCACCTTGTGGCAACCAAACAGACCTACCGTGCCAAAGATATTGCTGAGGTCATGTTTAACCTGGTCTACAAACACCACGGTATGCCGTCCAACATAGTTAGCGATTGTGACACCCTGTTCACGAGCATTTTCTGGCAGCACTTTAACAAGCTCACCGGAGTCAAATTACGGATGTCAACATCCTTCCACCCCCAGACTGACGGAGCCACTGAAAGAGCGAATTGAACCCTTACTCAAATGCTCCACTCCCTAGTCGCCCCACACCAACGGGACTGGGCAATTAAGTTGCCTGTAATCGAATTTGCTATCAACTTAGCATGTTCTAGCTCCACCGGATACTCCCCGTTCCTGCTCAATAATGGACTCCTGCCCCCCCGCTTATTTGGAACACCAACTCGGAGTATCTTGGGGTAAGAGTGTAGCTACAGTCAATGAAGGACACTACTATGGCCGCTCATGACGCGATCATCACCGCATGGGTAAAGAGCACCACCCTGGCCAATAGTAAGCGTAAGGAGGCCCCATTTGTTGAAGGCGACCTCACTTACCTTTCCACTGCTAACCTATCCATACCCAAGGGAAGGGCTCATAAGCTGGCTCCCCGATTCATTGGCCCATTCAGAATTCTGAAGGACTACAAGAACAATTCATACCTGCTGGACCTTCCCTCGGAACTTAAGCAGCGTGGTCTGCACCCAGCGTTCCATGCCAGTCTCTTGCACCAGCACGTCCCTAATGATGACAGGCATTTCCCTGGGCGCCAACTGAAGCAGATCTCGGATATCGGTATATCCGAGGACTGGTCAGTCTCCCGCATCTCTGACCATCATGGTCAAGGGACTGACACTCTCTTTAAGGTAGAATATACCACTGGTGACCATGTCTGGCTGCCCTATCATGCCGTCTCTCGCCTTGAGGCAGTCGGGCAGTACCTGGAGTCACTAGGTGTCCCAGGTATCCAACACTTACCTAAGAAGGTCTCCCCGTCGCCCTCCAATATTGTGTTCGCGATGGTTGACACCTTCAGTGAGGCGAGTAATTTAGTAAATTTGGTGGTCAACTCACTGCTCGAAAATTTAGCCGATATCAGCTCTAATCCCGATGCCCCTTACCTTAAAGACCTTGGAGGACGCTGTGAAAGAGAAATAGTGACTAGGCTGGTTAGAAACTAGCGCTACTTATCCAAATAGGCGCGAGTGTAGTATTCGACCCAAGAGGACTGCTATTGAAGCAACTCCCTTCAAATATGCAAGGGTAGCGATGATGCGAAGGGCTAATAACCTATAGCGACCTATGACCAAAAACCCAATGAGTAGCGTTGTAGCGATCAGCAACTAGCAACAAGTGAGTTCCGACAGAGAAACGTGCGTATAAGTGAGGAGCACTATGCAAGTTGTCCTATGTGATAGTGCTATGTGACGTCCGACTAGCACCAACGAGAAGAAATCAAAAGAAGGGAAAGCGAGGAATAAGGTATGATAGTGCAAGTGGAATGCCCGATAGCGACTAGATTATAGCTCGACTACCAACAGCGATCCTGACGTTGCGAAAATCAAACTTTATGAGGAAACTTTAGCGACGCGCACTCAAAGCAAGTCAAGCGACACGCAATCAGAGATTTTGGCAAGAGCGGAATCAATTGCACCGAAACTAGGATATAGCGACTAAAGTGACTCCGACACCAGCAAAGGTCCAGGGAAGGGAAGTACTGTACTGTACACAGGACGGGTCATTTTATCATACTGCATAGGGGTTCGGGATGCGTAGGCGAGTATAGTAGCGACACTGGCGAGGGCATGATGTAGCGACAGGTAATAGAACATGCAGCGCTGCGGAGCATGAGGACACATGTAATAAGACCTGCGACTGATGAGTAGCGACATTTAAGGAAATATAACGCACCAGTGGAGGTAGGTGGACATAGGCAGGACATGGGAGGGCGGAACACCTAGAGAAACAATATTGTGATTGTTGCAGCAAGCAGCAACGGTGCGCAAAAGGACGGGACCAGCATTAAATGTGAAGGCATTTCGCGGTCAGGTTGGAGTAGTGCCGTGGGCAGAAATATTTCTGGGCGAGTTCTGCCAAATGAACGGCAGAACGGCAATTGGCAGAATGGCAAAATCGGCAGAAATGTTTTGCGTGTTTTTGCGTGTTTCTAGAGTTGTTTAAGATGACGGCAAAAATGATCTAAGCTATTGCATGGATGCTACACCCTCCGACAACAACAGTGTGTCGATGTTCCAGACTGCCTCTGTGCCTTGTGACCCATGGCCAACCACATCAATCTCTTCAATAAATGCCGCAAGTGTGATTCCTTTATTAACCTTCTCCAGCTCGTTCCAATCAATAACACCTTCCTCGAAAATATCTGGGACTTCACAAGTACCTTCAAGCTCTTGCAAGCCACGGCATGAATCCAGCATCTCATTTTCGAACCTGCTGAATTCTTCAAGCAGCTCTTCATCCTTTATCGACTCCGGACCTGCAAGAAATTCATCGTCCGAGTTGCAAGAGTCACCAGCGAGTGGAGGCACCCATGCGAAAGACCTTTGAAGTTCGTTCGCTAAGGCTATGTCAAGTCCACGCTCTGGTTGAGTGTGCATATGGGCATGTTTGCGACATGTTGGCTTGCCGGCTTCGTGATCCACCTTGTGCAAGAAATTTGAGTAGCTTGCTCGGAGTTTGCTATGAGACTCGAAAGTCTGAACTGATAGGTTACAGCGCTTCACAGATTGTACCCCACCCAGGCCTGAGAAATAATGCTCGACATCGGCAGCATGAGGTACGATTGAGTGGATTATGATTGCGAATGCCTTCAACGGACAGCGCTCGGCACTGACTGGGAGGGTTTCCCACCAATCAAGTGCATCAGCTTGCCCTCCGGAAAATACTCCAGAGCATTTGTGATACTCTTTCAAGTCAGCGATGAGCATTTTTGCAAGCTGTTCGCTCCATTGCCATTGTTTGGCAATGTCAAGAGCTACCTCCACCATGAACTTGAATGAATGCCCATTTGCTGCTTGTGAAATCGTGAGTTTACGGCACACTTGAACTCATCGAAACAATTTGAAATTGGCATGTGTTGCTTGCTCTGGAGTGACTGGAAGATCCACAAACCCAAAGAGGTTCTTCCGTTTCTGTGGGGCTTGAGCTGTGCCTCCTGAAGTTGACGGGGATGAAACAGATTCTGCGTTTGGAATAAGTGGGAGTAGGAGGGCTTGATATCCATTCTTTGAGGCAAGATAGTTACAGACTTCTGTACGAGCGTGATCTGGGGCTGTAGGGCAAGTATTCCGGTCAAGAACATGTTTGAGGTGTTTGTTGTCACGGCCTTCTATAGATGTTGAACAGTAGTTGCATTTGTAAAAATAACGATGTGGTGTTCAAACTTTCTGTAGCCTTGCAGAGGCACTTTTCACTATGCATCTCTTATTGACACTTTCCTTAGATTAGGTTCGCACTTTTGCTGCTTACATAATCATCTTCCCTTTACCTAGGACTCTACAGTCATTACCTAGTTTTCCCTTGTTTCCAGTTCTTTGGTTGCTCCCCATTCACTTGGGTTATTCAGTAGCATCCCCTAGTTGTAGCTTTCCTAGTTGTAGCTTCTCAGCTCACCAGATAGCTCCTGGAACATAGTTTTCTTACCTTGACTTGGAGTACCTTCTCCACTCTCTTTCTTTGAGCCTGAGCCTAGTCAGAGATAGTCAGAGATCCTTTAGGGTCGAACGTTCTTGCTAGCAAGAGTAGCAGCTAGGAGAGCAGGAGACTCATATATATTGGTTTGGTGCTTTTACCTACAGCCCAGCCATATCTTGTCACCACAATGATTGGATGAATTTGGGACTTTGTGCTGTTGGACAAAGTGGTTGGTGATGATTGTTCGGGTGGGGCGGCCCTTGGATTTTTTTGACGACATTCTGGTGAGCAGAGAGGCTCAGATACACTTTTTTGAACATCAAACATATGCTATTTGCTCGTAGTACAAATAAGATTCACATTGATTTCTGCCGACTTCTGCCAAAGGGCCTCGACCTACTGCCGGCAATTGCCGGTTGCCAATTGCCATTGGCAGAATGGCAGACTTCTGCCCACAACACTAGGTTGGAGCTTCCTTTTTCAGCCGGGCATCACTGACGGCGTCATCTGTATTTATCGAGTAGCTTGCAGGAGTGACACGGTGTAGAGACTCGTGTTTCTGCAGGCACATATAGGCACATTTCGCACCTTTTCACAACTCATGACAATTGGCCTTCAATGCACAACTCGCACCATCAGCTATATTCGACTTCTATCATGTCCCTAGTCGTTTTACACATAACACGCAGCTTTCCCATGAAACACGCCATAGGCGCGGTACTTTCCCGCACAATGCGCAGCATTCCCACACGCACACCTTGCGCGCTTTCTCGCGCTTAAGCGCCCTGCAAGCGCCCTGCATCGCCTATCATCCAGGAACGTCCCTCTATGTCCACCCACCTCATTGGTACATCATATCCCTTGCCTCGTGGTTTGTAACAAGCATTGCAGTGTTATTACATGTCATTACATATTCATAGCGCTTATTGCTCCTATCCCTTCCGCTTCCGATGTGATTTCCATAGTATAAAGTTGCTGACTTACTACATCATCATTATTACTCCCCTTCGCTGTACTTCCCTCGCTATTGGGTTTTACTTTAAAGTAGTAGTCACCACTTGGGCGCACTTTGTGTTTCCAATGGTTATTGTTATCCGCCTATACTAGACCTTTATCCGCGCTCGTTATAACACTCGCTCTGCATTTGCACTCGCTTTGCACATCCACTTCCTTATCCGTTTCCTTATCCGGTATTTTCCGCACAACGCGCGCCTTAGCGCTCACGTTCCCACGCTCGCGCTTACCTTAGTGCGCTCTCTCGCGCTTCGCGCTCACTTCGCTTTCTTCTTGCGCTTTCGCGCATCCATCACACTTCAAGGGTCTTTCTTCCATCTGGTTCTGTGTTCAGTAGCAGTCCCCTTTAGGGTCGAACGTTCTTGCATTCTGCGAGTATAGCAGCTAGGCAGAGCCAAGACTCACTTATACTGGTTGAGCATTTTTAGATATTTCATATCAGCCCAGCCAGGTTGAGATCGCCTCAACAGATACTTCAATACTTTTGACATTCACAATCATCAGTAAGGCGCTGCGCGGGAAAGACCATGATCATCCCAGCATTAACAAAATACATCATGCGCTGAAAATTCTACCACATGTTGGGCCTGCTCAAGAGCTCTCTGGCCGGTCAGAGAGATAAAATGACACTTGAATAGGCAGTGGCCAATGGAAAGTACGTATCTATGTACCACCCCCCCCCCCCCCCTGCATCAACTGCAAGGGCACAATGCCTACAGAACCAATGCTGCACGCTACATCGAGTTTGCCCCCTGTCGCTACTAGTCGCCCAGTCCAACCTCTGTGATTGGTCCTCCACGGATCAATCACTCGTCAATCGAAGGAGCTTCCTGGCAAACGGTCTACCCACCACTGTGGCTCCCTGCCTGCGAACTTGGCATGAGGGCTTATGCGACCCATCCTTCGAACGAAAAGCATATATTTATATTCCATATCTGACATCTTCACATTGGTCATCTGGCAAAAGCACTTGTGCTGCGTGAGGCGCCAAACACGATTACTGACTGGAAGAATAAATCTCCAGTGTATCCAAGGGTTGTGGCTTGCGTCCTGCTAAAACTACAATGCAGCATGATATCGGTGACGCAGAGCAACGGATGCAAGATATTGTCCATGCGCAGGGCCGGCTGTCAAAGAAGGATGGCAGGATGATTAGCAGTGGGACCAATGAATTTCAAATTGCATCAGGCGCTTCCTTGGTTCACTCGTCCATAGCTATCGGTTGTAGTCAGACAGCATGATTTTCAGCTTCTCTTCCATAGCATACACTCGACACAAGCGATGTTGTACTGATCATGAAATCCTATTTTACACCAAGAATGCAAAGATAAACGGCCGGGTCGTCTGATCCTTGTCGGGCCATGAAAGATGGGCAAATCACATCTACCGATGGATAGTACCGCATAGAGAGAAGAAATGTGCGACAGCTTTTCAACAAAGATGTAAAGTTCAATATCAAACTTGATAGCGAGAGGTGAACTCCTCCAGTTCTCCTGGAACTAGTCTTTCCTAGGCGGACATTCAAGCTTATAGACTTCGAAGGAAGGTAGCCGTTCCTTCTAGCCCTGAGTACATTTTAGTAAAACAATTTTAATTCCGAATGTTCGTACACCAAGTGAAGAGAGATCAGACCCGTGCAATATCACTAATTATGGATTCATCAATGAAAGGTCTGTATTGTGTCAAGCGTCCGTTTCAGGCAAAAAAGAAAGAAGACCAGAGCATAGTAAGCATCGAGCTAAGAATTGACGATATCAACCTGATACAAGTAATATCAGTTTGGGACGTCTGGCGAGGGAATGACGAGAATAGTGGGAAATACACACACCTTTGCAAATTTCTGCCCTTGAGATAAAACAACGAGGCAAGACTGCAGACCCTTCAAACACCACTGCCTTTCAAGCCAGGAGAGGAGATAACGATTCCAGAAAGGCTGGAATACATTATTGAGCTTGTGATTCGGAGCCCGCAAGAGATGGACGGCCCAGTTTTGACAGGCATACTTGAGAGCATTGGAAGCTGATCGACATTGTTCCCGAGCTTTGTTTGTGAAAGTGATAAAGGCATTCATAACACAAATGATCTCCCTGCCGGATGACAGAAACTCTTCTGGTAATGTAGAGTTGGAATGGTCCTGGTGCATTAATGCCAGGAACGTCGGATACATCAAGAAATCTGGCAAACTCTGGAACTGTTGGACTACTTGGAAAGCTGGCAGTGATAGCAATTCTGGAAAAATGGTGTACTCGCTCATAGCTTGCAGCACGCTCGAGAATTCTTCCATGGTCACCCAGACAGACGCTGCAGGAGTGGATTGCCATGTTTGTCCATGGTGTGTTTGCAGCCAGTCTCGCCCACGCAGGGTCTGCAACCACGCTCGCCCGCCTGGGGTCTGCAGCCAGTCTTGCCCGAGCTGGAGATGCAGCCAGTCTTGCCCGCATTGGGTCTGCACCCAGTCTTCCCCATGCTGGGTCTGCAGCCATTGTTGCCTGCGTCGGGTTTGCACCCAGTCTTGCCCGTGTTGTGTCTGCAGCCAGTGTCGCCCATATTGTGTCTGCACCCAGTTTTGCCTGCGTTCGGTTTGCGGCCAGTGTCGCCCGTGTTGGGCCTGCAACCAGTCTTGCCCGCACTGAGTTTGCACCCACTCTCGCCCGCGCTGGGTCACCAGCCAGTCTTCCCCTCCCTTGGTGTGCAACCAGTCTTCCCCTCCCTTGGTATGCAGCCAGTCTCATCCATGCTGACTATGCAGCCAGCCTCTCATGTGCTTGCTCTGCAGCAAGTTTCGCCCGTGCGGAGTCTGTAGCCAGTCATGCCCACGCTCAGTCTGCAGCCAGTCTTGCCCATGCGGGGTCTGCACCCAATCTTGCCCGCGCCGCATATCCAGCCAGTCTTCCCCTCCCTTGGTATGCAGCCAGTCTTCAACTCCCTTGGTATGCAACCAGTCCTCCCCTCCCGGCCAGCATCGCCCTCCCCAGGTCAGCCAGTGTTGGCCCTCCCAAGTCTGCAGCCAGTTTCTCCCGCGCGTGGTCTGCAGCCAGTCTCTCCCGCACTTGGTCTGCAGCCAGTCTTGCCCACGCTTAGTCTGCAGCCAGTCTCGCCCGTGCTGGGTCTGTAACCAGTCTTTCCCGTGTTGGGTCTGCAGCCAGTCTTGCCCGCGCTGGGTTTGCAGCCAGTCACACAAGTGCGGGGTCTGCAGCCAGTCTCTCGTGTGCGGGGTCTTCAGCCAGTGTTGCCCGCGCTGGGTCTGCAACCAGTCTCGCCCATGCGGGGTCTGCACCCAGTCGTACTCACGCAGCGTCTGAAAAGACTGGATTCGCAGCCACTCTTGCCCGCGCTGGGTCCACAGCCATTCTTTCCCAGGCTGGGTCCGCAGCCAGAGTTGCCCGTGCCAGGTCCTCAGCCAGTTTTTCCCAGGCTGGATCTGCAGCCATTCTTTCCCGCGCTCAGTCTGCAGCCATTCTTCCCTTCCTTTGGTTTGCAACCACTCTCGTCCAGGTTGGGTCCGCTGTAGAGACTCGCGTTTCTGTGGGCTCATATGGGCTCATTTTACGAATTCTGGCAACTGGCCTTTACTGCACGACTCGCACCATCATCCGTATGCGACTTCTATCTTGTTTCTGCTCATTCCACACACAATGTGCAGCTTTCCCGCGAAACGCGCCATAGGCGCGCTACTTTCCCACACAACGCGCAGCATTCCCGCGCGCGCGCTTAGCGCATTTCTCGCGCTTAAGCGCACTCCATCGCGCATCATCCAGGAGCATCCATCCATCATCCAACCAGTTCCTAGGTGTGTCCCTTTTCATTATCAGACCATATTTAGCCTATTACACTTTGTATTTCGTTATGCACCCTTACTTTACATCACTTTACCTCACTTACATACTTAGAGCGCTCCCTATTTGGCTCCGAGCCCTGGGAGAGCGCTTAGGTAGAACTTACATACTTTCATGTTTGTTTTTACACCACCACAGCTACCTACCACATCTTTCTACCACCATGTACTTGGCAGTTAGTTCCATGCAATGCATGCGTCCGTCGTCGTCTTAAGGCCCTAGCATCAGTCTAAAGCTAGTGGCAGTATCAGTATCCATCTATATCCGCGCTTTTCACCATATTATCGTCTCTCTACACTTGTGCGCTGCTCGCACTACCATCCCTGTTCTCCGCGCATTTTCGCCCTTTCGCACTTTCGCCTTCCCGCACTTCGCGCATTTTTCGCGTTTCACTTTCCCGCGCACGCCTTGAGCGCGTTTCTCGCGCTTACATCGCCCTTTTGTCGCCTTTGATCAGGGTTGATCAGCATCATTTCGTGGATCCTTGCTTTCTTTGCTTCCCTTAAGGGTCGAACATATCGCACGGCATATCAAGACCCAACATACCCAACATAGAGAGTGTTTGCTTGTCATCTGACTTGCGTTCACCTTTGTTGTGTTACCCACACCGCAGCCAGTCTTGCCTGCGCTGTGTCTGCAGCCAATCTTGCCCGTGCTGTGTCTGCAGCCAGTCTCGCCTGCTCAGGGCCTGCAGCCAGTCTCGCCCCCCCCCCCCCCCCCCCCGAGGTCTGCAGCCAGTCTCGTCCACTCTGGGTTTGCAGCCAGGCTTTCCTGTGTGATGTTTGCAGCTGCTTTCGCCCTTGCTGGGTCTTCAGCCAGTCTTGCCCAAGCAGTGTCTCCAGCCAGTCCCGCCCACACTGGGTCCCCAGCCAGTCTTGCACGCCTGGGGCCTGCAACCAGGCTTTCCCACCTCTGCTCTGCAGCCAGTCTCGTACAGGCGGGGTCTCCAGCCAAGCTCGCCCGGGCAGTGTCTCCAGCCACGCTTGCACGGGCAAGGTCTGCAGCCATGCTCGCACACCCGGAATTTGCAGCCAGGCTCGCATGCCCGGGGTCTCCAGCCAGACTCATCTGCGCGGGGTCCACAGCCATTCTCGCCCACCCTGTGCCCGCAGCCATCCTTGCCCTCCTTCTGTCTGCAGCCAACCTCAACCGCTCCTGCTCTGCAGCCAATCTCGCCCACTCCTGGACTGCAACCACTCTTGCCCTCCTTGCATCTGCAACCAGATGCGCCCGACCAGGGCCTCTAGCCAGCATTTCCCTTCTTCGGTCTCCAACCAGGTACATCCTTCCAGGGTCTTTAGTTTGTCTTGCCTAGTAATCTCGGTTGGCAGCTGGGCACCCTCGATTGGGGATTCTGGTATGTCTTGCCTGCCCATGGTCGAGTATGTGGGCAGAAATAATTGCAATCTTGTCTTATAGTGTCGCAGCCAGTCTCTCATTTGTCGCCGGAATTTCCATTTCGAAGTCTGCTCCCACTTTTCCCCTTCCCGGGTCTGCAGCCAGTCTTGTCCTCCTTGCGTATCCAGCCACTTTTCTCCTCCTGGGGTGCTCAGCCAGTCATCTCCTCCTTGGGTCTGCAGCCAGCCACGCCCGTCCAGGGTCTCTATCCAGGATAGTAAATCCGATCTGCGATCTCCCCGAAGCCATAGCATGGCCAAAAGAACTGACAGTGGCTCCGGTGGCTGAAGGAGGAACACTAATGAGTCTTTTAATTTATGGGGGTCCTCAGGTTTCATAGCTTGGCTCTGCTTCTTCAGTTCTGAGAGTGCATCTAAGAGGGCTGTGCTTTCTGGAATCTCTTTCATCATCAAGCGAAGAGCGGAGCCAGCGAGTAGAGAGTGGACTGTGGACATATCGCGTGCATCAGGGAAACTGCAATTTGAGGGGTAGGAAACGTAGTCACGAACGGATGAGTGATAGATGTTCACGGGGAGACTGGGGTCGATGGGAATATCCAAGACAGATCGTAGCTGCACTAGCGTTGTCTCCACATCCCTACCCAAACCAGGGCCAAGAAGTTTTGAAATTTGTGAAAGTGGCAAAGGGTCTGCGAGGGCGGCGACAATAGACAAGTGCATGTAAGCACGCTTGGGGTTGGCACACGTGGAGAGGATACGGTCGTATAACTTGTACACCTCCGTTCCTGGTAGCAGCTCGCTCGTTAGCTTGAGCATCAGCTGTAACCGATCATAGGGATCACTGTCTTCATCGTCGATAATAAAGTTCATCATCGTAGACGCCACGATGAAACGTCTGCCCGCTCGACTCGCCAGCTTCGCAAGGTCATCCTTTGATGGCTGCGGGAAATCGGGATGGCGACATTCCAGCTCTTTGAAGGAATGCCGCAAGAAAGTACAGATGTCATTGTCAATGTCTGCACCGTCTAACGAGATGATGCCACGGGCCTCCCCAGAAGTTCTCACGGGTATCTCGCGCACCAACGGGTGCACCTCGTCGTTCTGAAAGACTTTGCTAATATGTGATTCCGAGCGACTTGTGAGGAGAATGTGGGTCACAGGTAGATCAGGCTCACGAAGAGCCCGTGCAAGGGAAAGGATGAGTTCAGTAAGCTCGGGTTCGGATGTGCATTCATCAAGAGCATCAATGACAAATGACAAAGGCCAACACCCACGTAATCTGGGTTGGAGTTTACGGAGAGGTCGGAGAAAGAGAGCCTCCATCTGGTCGCAGATAGGTGTATCTGGATCTAGTAGAGCGGGATTGTCGTGAATAATTCTGCTCACATACTTCTGGATGCTTGGAAAATTGGTGGCAAGCTGGTAGACAAGTGTCGCAAAGAAATATTCAGCCATTGTGGGTATCACAACCTGGCAGGCACATATAAGAAAAGTGCTCAGCCAGTATAAGTGAGTCTCAGCTCTGCCTAGCTGCTATACTCGCAGAATGCAAGAATGTTCGACCCTAAAGGGGAAGCAAGGAAAGCAAGGATCCACAGAATGATGCTGAACAACCCTGGTAAATGGCGGTGAAAGCACGAGAAACGCGCTGTAGGCGCGCGCGGGAAAGCGAAGTGCGAAAGTGCGCAAAGTGCGGGAAGGTAGTGCAGGCGGTGCACAAATGTAGAAGATGGATACTGAGACTGATAAGAGGAAAAGTGCGGATCTAGATGGATACTGACAGTGCCACTAGCTATAGACTGATGCTAGGGCCTCAAGACGATGATGGACACATGCATTGCATGGAACTAACTGGTGATAGATACTGAGTGGTAGGAAGATAAGGTGCCAAAAGTTTGGGGTGTAAAACGAACATGGAAGTATGTAAGTTCTACCTAAGCGCTCTCCCAGGGCTCGGAGCCGAATAGGGAGCGCTCTAAGTATGTAAATGAGGTAAAGTGATGTAAAGTAAGGGTCCATGATGAAATAGGAAGTGTAATATGCCAAATATGGTCAGATAATGAAAGGGACATACCGAGGGACTGGTCGGACGATGAATGGATGCTCCTGGATGATGTGCGACGCAGTGCGCTTAAGCACGAGAAAGTGCGCAAGGCGCGCACGTGGGAATACTGCGCGTTGTGCGGGAAAGTATCGCGCCTATGGCGCATTTCACAGGAAGTGGTGCACTCCATGGGAAGTCATAGTGGATGATAGTGCGAGTCGTGCCATGAAGGCCAGTTGTCAGAATTCGTAAAATGAGCCCATATGAGCCCACAGAAACGCGAGTCTCTACACCGTGCAATGTTTTGTGTGCTTGCACGAGAAAAAGAACGTCCCCACTAGCCGCTTTTCGACGTTCATCTCTTCTGTCACTTTCAGACCTCTCATCCTCTCAGCTACCGTGAACGCAACAGCAGACTTTCCGACGCCTGCCGTGCCATGTAGCCAAACGAGCTGATTATCCTCTGTGTCGTCCAGGAATCTGTGAATGTATTTGAGGAAATCTACCCAGGTCCCTTGCAGACATTTCGGGTGGGGCAGACGTTCACAGGAGTTATATTGAGCACCCTTGACAGCGACCTTGGACAACTTCGCCCAGGATCCTTGAAGAACTGTCAAAAAGGTCAGAGAGCATGCGAGAGATAAGAGATGGAAGTACTGACATTGATCGTCACTCATTGATGAAGGTTGTGATATGTGAGATGCAAGAAATCAATTGAAAGTACTAAGTAGTTGGGTCGAGGGTGTGGTTAGAAATAATCTTGGCAATAGTTTGGGAGGGATGACATACGACAATTTGAATCAAAGCTTGTAAGTTGTGATTAGGTCGCGGAACGATCCAGCTGTCGATTGATGGAGAATGCGAAGCTGGGATGGACAGATGGATGTTTCAATCTATGCTGCTATGGAAAGCTCAATGGATGGTTGTGGAATGCAGTTGAAGAACGAGTAGGCGCTTGCCGTCCAGTGCTTGCAGGAGGACACGAGGCTGCTGTGCAGCCACAGTACTTACTACCAGAACCACGCAGATTAATTAGGCTCTGCGCTACCTGAGTAGGATATATTGCGTCCGTTCTTTGATAGACACCCGATCTCATCGCAAGTCGTGCAATGGGCTTGCTTGTGTCTCTCAGTTGTGAGAAATGGATAAATCGTTGCGCTAGAAATAATATTGTGATTGCTGCAGCAACTTGAAGCAGCAACGGTGCGCAAAACCAGTACTGTGTACGTGAACGTCGTGAAGGCATTTCGTGGTCAGGTTGGAGCTTCCTTTCTTAGTCAGGCGTCACCGGTTAACTGGCACCAACGGCGTCATCTCCACCCTTGGCAGCACTTTAACGATGTTCCCACAGTATGTAAGACCCTATTTTTATGTTGTAGACAAGTAGTCTGTGAGACCTCATCTCTCACGAGGTCCCTCCCTTAGTTCCAGGTTTTCTTGTGGCTCTCCCTCACGAGCATCGCTACCCGATGTTTGGGGAGGGTGGGTTTGAAGTCTCCTCGATGCTTGCTCTTGAGCCTCTACACAACAACATCTCTGGATGGTATCACTGCCTGATGATGATCATCTCCGTATGTTGCTTGCAATGTCCAACATCGCAAGCAACATACAGAGATGATCAGGCGAGTGTGATGGTGGATGTCTTTGTAATCCTCTAGAGGCATGTTTTGTTCCCATGATACTTCCGTCAAATGTTTTTCCATTTTTTTCCTGTTCATCCTCTTGCTTGTTCCGGCATTATTCAGACACACAAGTATGCATTGATCAGTATACAGTAGATACAATGGCACTCATAAAGACATCAACGGGCAGAAAGGTCGGACGCAAGGCCTCGCAGTGTAGTTACATGATGATAGATTACTCAATATATGCATGGGGGAGGGACTCAGTCGATTGCGGCTGGGCAGATAATCGCAAATTGAGGTCTGGGAGTCTAAGGAGCTCGTCCTCCATCCTCGAAGTCCTTAGGATACTCATTAGGATACTCACACCCGTATCCGTGCTGATATCTGCCTCCCGGGCCAAAATATGCACCGCTTGGAGGGTGCCAATAGCTCTTGACATAACTGTCATATCCATCTCGAGATTCGTGGTATGGAGCATCGTGATACCCACCATTGTGATACTGAGGTTGAGGGCCATGAGAGGGTTGACGAGGCGGGGCATGAGAGGGCTGATGAGAACGAGGCTGAGGGGCATGAGGGAGCTGTGGAGCATGAGGCATAGTACGAGGATCATGGTAATAGTCGGACTGGGGGTACTGAGTGAAGCCTGGTCCATAGCGCGGCAGTATTGGACCTCTTTGGCATGGGTCATACATTGGTCTGACCTCTGGATCATGCGCCCGCATCATGGTATGATTCTCAGCATTGAAATCTCCATCAGTAGACGTGGCTGGCAGCTCAGGCTCAGTACGCCGTTCATGATGTGATCGCGGCACTTCCATTGCAGGTTCACTGCGCCTGTGATGAGCTGCTAAAGTTGGCAGGAGGTCAGGCTGCAGAGATGGAGGACGGTCTGTGCGGATGGGGTCTGCAAGCATGGTGTTTCCTGGCTTGCTGCACAAGTCGTAGGATCTGCGTGGATGGGGTCTGTGCACAAGGTGTTGCTGGCCACATGAGTAGCAGGCTCTATCCGGACAGCGTCGTTGCCTTGCTTCATCGCCAGAGTAGCAGTGTTGGTATGAATAGAATTTTCTGGGAGGGAATGTGCTTGCTGATGATTTTGTGAAGGGGACAAAGGTGGCAATGAGCGCGCAGGCACACTATCGGCATGGCCAGTGTTGCCTGTGGGTGCCTCTCTAGTGACCCTGACAGTGGTGCTTTGACCAGCAGCAGCAGCAGGCTTGGTCCTCACGGGTGCCTCTACAGAGCCTCTGGCAGTGGCATTGGCGTCATTTGGTTCCATGCTGGCCTTCGGGACCTCTAAGATTCACGTTGTCAGTTCACAGGTATGAGCCTGATGAATGCCACACAAAGATTACCTTGAGCTGTGGGGCCATCATGCAAGCGTTTAGCGGTTTGTATTACTGCATGGCATCATGTTAGTACCATTGCAGCATGTTAACAAATACAAAACCTCACCTCGCACAGGCATGTCTGGAGCCTCCTCCTCATCCGAGGACTCGATAGCGAATGGTTGTTTCCTCTTCTCAGCGTGTACCTTGCCTTTCCCCTTCATGCTCTTTGAACGTCCTATCTTTGGCAAAGAGGCTTCGGAAGGTGGAGTCCTCTTCTTCGATGCTCGCAAAGTGACCTCTGACTTCGCCTTTCGCTTCTTAGACGGGGCAGAGTTGTTTTCATAGTCAGAGTCGTTCTTGACTCCGTCATCATCATCAGGCTGCTCAGAGTCAGAGTGAGGATTGCTGAGATCACTGGACATAGGAGATACGACCTCCTTCACATTTTCTTGATTATCTTCTTCTCGTCCTTCTTCTGGCTCTTCGGGGGTCTCACTACCTTGAATTCACGTGAGGGAGGAGGTTTAAGAATGGGGCGGACAGTAGAGGGATTTGTATCTGAATCGTTGTCACCAGAGTCATGATCGTCAGGGAGAGGGGTTGGAGAAGTGTGCGATGTTGTTGGTGCATTCTTCTTTGTGGTAGCTACTTTTTGTCTAGTAGCAGCCGCACTCGGCTTTGCACGAGGAAGTCCCAGGCGATCTGATTTTCCGTTAGCAAAAAGACGATGTCCTCCTGCATGAATGCAATCTACTGCAGGAGGTTCACCTTCCAATATCGGGATCTCAGAGGTGACGAGTTTAGCTATACAGAAAGATCAGCTATAAGTATGCATGAAATAACATAGATTAAACATACCTTGCATAGCTTCAGAAACTTTCTTGATCCGCATAGTACCTGCCTTCAAGGCCGCAACAAAGATCCCGGTCTCCTTCAGAGTCAAATTAGCTATTCCTTTGTTTGCAGTGGTATGAAATTCGCCGGGGAGCAACACATCCTCTGGATATCCCTTGATGACCATCCCGAGACGAATGAGCTCCGCTGGAAACGTCTTCCATGGAAAGTTCCTCATGGATGATAGTTGACCTCCCAGGTGCTCTGTCATTTACCGTCAGTGAATGAATGATCGACCAAATGTACTGAGGCAATACCAATTTGTCAAGCTAACTCTTGCTTGATCCACAGGATTCCGTTCTTTGAAATATCTAGACACTCTCTGGTTGTCCCTTCGGTTATCGGAGCCTCGGACTGGTTGTGTTGGACAATAATGGCTTCATCCTTGAAGGCTTCTTCAATGACACCCAGAGACGTTAGGTTACTTATATCAACGCTCAGCATGAATTCTCAATGAAATACATCAGTGCTTACTATACTTGGGCTTTGAGATGGCCAATGATGGTATCATCATCAGCTTTACAGCGTGTCAGCCAAAACTACAAGAGGGGGTCGTCAGATCATGCCCTCATAGTGCAAAAACAACCTTACACCTTCAGCTCCAGCCGTTGTATGGGCCATACCCAGAGAACCGTCCTGATTGACGACTTTCCCACATGTTACCAGTGCACCCTCGAACCCGAAACGAGCAGCAGCAATATCCATCTGTGCGATGTCAGAAACACAACATTAAGAAATCAAAGAATTGGACATACCATGGCCGAGACCTTCTTGCCAAACTTATGAAACTCCTGGGCCCGCATGGCAACTGTCTGTGGCGCACCCATGAGCATCGCGGCCTCCTCATGATACTCAAGAATTGTTTGCCAGGAGTCCGGATATTCCTTTTTAAACAGCTCGTAACAATTGCGACGCACAGTCACACCTTAAAATTCACTAAATTAGAAAGACGACATCGAACAAAATCAAGAAATATTCACTTGGTGTGCCAGGACCCTCGGGAGCCATGTTGCCAAGTCTCTTCAGTTCCTGCTGGGGATTTGCCTTGAAGTAGCTGCTGTAAGCATTCCAGTGGTTGACGTTGGTGAAGGAACGCCCGTTGCTCTTGTGCCATAAAGCAATGACTTGATGGGTGGGAATGAAGGTGTCGTGGCTCATGTCGCGAATAACAGTTTCGAGCTTCATGAAGCCCTCTTGGAGTAAGGCATTTGCAATGTCTTGCCTTCGACCCGTTACCGCAGGGACAATATGACCTCCATTGTCCATGGCCATGTTGACCACATCATCCTCCCCCATGTTGAACCCATAATCCATAGGAATTGAATCGGGATAAGGCGTATCCCAGTCTCCAACAATGGGGGTTAGAGGGATGATCCGTGTGTGAGGGACTGCAGGAGGGACTACAGGAAGCGTTGTCAATGGTCCAGCTATAGGAACACTATCAACATTGCCATTCAAGCCACTGAAGTCGATACCATGGAAGTCGTACTCCTCCGGCACAAAGGCAGATGTAGTGAACAAGTTTGGCCGTGGAGGCTCGTGGGAGTGGGAAGGGGAAGGGGTAATCTGAGGAGCTTCATAAAATAGATCTTCGACTGGTTGAACTGGCTGAAACGGCACAGAGGGTTGTCGGGGTGCAGGTTGAACAGGCTGAAGTGGGACAGAAGACTGTCGGGGCGCAAGTTGGCCAGGCTGAAGGGGGACAGAAGGCTGTCGGGATGCACGTTGGCCAGGCTGAAGGGGGACAGAAGGCTGTCGGGGCGCAGCCTGAAGCTGATTCCGAGTGTCGACAAGTGAAAGCTCCAAGTCTTCTGAGGTTGGCTCGACAAGCCTTGCCCGACGCATAGATGCCTCCTTGACCAAGCCTCCATTGCGGTTGGTGGCTTTGATGTGAGTCCGGATTTTTGTTGGAGTTTCGATGACAGGAGTCGGCTGATGCCTTCCCCCACCGATTTGCTCTTCGAGGAATTCTTCACTGTCAGCCGTGTGACGCTCAGCATGCAGGGAGGAGGTGGAGTAGTCAGGAGGCGGAGTTTTCCGCATGTCTATGGATGATTTTTGAGTCATAGCTAGGGGGATAGGTTAACGATAGCTGGTTCTAATTATCAAGACTTTACCTGTCAAGGAGTCACCAAACACAAGATTTTCGCAGTTACAGAGGTTTATTTTCTACAGAGAGGGTTAAACTACAAGGCTAAAGCGCAAGGAGGCATTGAAACTCACAGATGAACGTGTACTGAGACGATTCAAACACAAGATTTGACAAGATATTTGAGGTTCAGCGGTTTGTTTGTCTGGCAGAGGGTTAGGCAGTAAATCTAGAACGTGATGAGAAAAATCACAGATCAACGTACTGAGATGATCTGAACTGTGGTCTGGTTGAAATTTTTGGAGAGCTGTAAGATGCGTAGAGGCAGGAGAGGTCGCATGGACGCCATCTGCCTCGATTTGCATAAGGTTCAATGAAGAGATCCGCTGTTTGAAGACAGAAGTTGACCGAAGTTGGGAACTCCATGATCGACGAGAAAAACTCACATATGGTATTCCAGAGGCTGGTCGTTAGGCAAGAGCATCGCCAGAGCCTCTCAGGATGTTTGAGCAGGATGTTTGAGATTGAGTTCTGCGTGGTTCCAAGTTCGGATTACTAGTTCATCAATGAGATTTGTGTTACTTTGCAGTCTTGTAAGTAGCTAGTGACAAAATTACTTTGCTACATATAAATTCAGCAAGTCTGGCACAATAGGGTACTTGACACAGTGGCCATCATCAGTCCCACAGCAGCCCGAATGACCGTACATCGTACGAGCACGTCTTGGATTCAGCCACGCCCACCACATCCAGCTCACTAGCATCTGAAGATCAATCCACCATCATCAACTTTTCAACTAGATCACAGATATGAGTATAACTTACCTCTTGACATTCTTTTTCTGCTGAAAATATCTCCGTCTTCTGCATTTCAGTCAACTCCAAGTCCGGCTCGAGATCAGGTCATAGCACATCTTTCTCAGGCCATATCTCCAACTATCCTTCCAATAGCTCGGCCTTGAATGCTTCAGGCATTGGGATAGGGAGGAGGCGGAATTTGGTTAAAAGAGGCATTAACCACGCATGCTGGTCGCGTGTTGGCTGCCAATGTTCTGGCATCTGTTAACAATGATATCAAGTCAAGCTCTTGATGAAGTATCAAATGTACCTCTGTTTTTTTGCGTGAGCAAGAGTATGAAGTATGCGCACTTGAGAGAGAGGTCGCATGGATGTGACTGCCTCTACATATGGACCACGTGGAGCTGGAACAGTTGGCTGACAGGATCCGCTGCTTCCTGGAAGGTCGCATGGATGCACCCTCATTCTCTAAAGCTGAAAGGTTTTGAAATGCGATCTGCTGCTTAAACAGAAGTTAGGCACTTGTGGGATCAGCGCTAAAAACACCTGGGATGCGCTCACATATGGCATTTCAAGAAGGCCGCTGGCTAGGCGGGGAGCATCATCAGAACATCTCCAGACATTGGAGGCTAAGTTAGTGAGGCTTGTAAGATGTATCGGGGCAGGAAATGAAGGTCGCATGGATGCACCCTGGTTCTCTTGGAGCTGAAAGGTTTTCGGTTTGTGGTGATAGTAGATTTGAACGTCAAAATTGGACGCCTAATAGAAGTTAGGAATTTGTGAGATCAGCACTAAAAACATCTGAGATATGCTCACATATTTCAAGAAGGTCACTGGTTAGGCATGAGCATTGAGTAGCTAGACTACTGCAGAGAGGTCAGTACAGGAGAGGTGCAGGTCTGGCATGAGCATCGACTAGCATGAGTCTGGACCGAGCATGTGATCTGGCAAAAGCCGAAAGCACGAACTTTTGGGAGATTGAGGATCAAGCCTTTGGAGTGTGGTCGGTCTGAAAGGGTCCAAAAGAAACATGAGTCCAGAGGCGCCGATTCTCAGACAAGCACATGTTCTGGAAGATCTTCATATGGTGAGCTTACAAAGGCCTTATTTTACATGTTAAAGGACTCTGAAACAGTCAATGACTCAATTTGACGCATGAGAAATTGAACTTCAACATCGACATTGGCGCCCATGCATGCGTGAGAATTTGTACTCGATGTTAGATTCCAGTTCACTGTTCCTGTCAGGACATCAATGAGGTGTATGTATGCCGACTCCTGGATCTTTTGAGGGGCGCTTCTACTAATTACAAAGGTGCTTCTCCAAACCCATCGCTATTGATTCGGGACATCAATGAGGCATATGTATGCCGACTTCTGGTTCTTTTGAGGGGTGCTTATACTGCTTCTCCAAACCCATCGCTATTGATCCCACCCTACCCTATCAATTAAATCCTCTGCTATCAATGAGATGCTCGGTTGAACCTTTTTGGCCACCTCTTGCCAACTTGCCACATCAAATTTCTCAATGGATTTCACCAGGCTCAACTACTAACTGGACCGCTCGCATCCAAGCATGGAGTACCCGCCCAGAAAGTCTTAGAGGAGTTCTAGTTCCTGTCGGGACATCAATGAGGCGTATGTATGCAGACTCCTGGATCTTTTGAGGGGCGCTTCTACTAATTACAAAGGTGCTTCTCCAAACCCATCGCTATTGATTCGGGACATCAATGAGGTGTATGTATGCCGACTTCTGGTTCTTTTGAGGGGCACTTCTACTGCTTCTCCAAATCCATCGCTATTGATCCCACCCACTATCGATTAAATCCTCTGCTATTAATGAGATGCTCAGTTGAACCTCTTTGGCCACCTCTTGCCAACTTGCCACATCAAATTTCTCAATGGATTTAACCAGGCTCAACTACCAACTGGACCGCCTCGCATCCAAGCATGGATTACCCGTCCAGAAAATCTTAGAGGAGTGGCTTGAGACACGCCAAAACATTGATGATGAGGATTGGAGGCAGATGGATGACATACCATGCATCATGGGCGGGTTGACTGCGCTATGTGGTGAGTTCTACTATTTTTGAGCATACTGTGTGATTGCTAGATATGTTGCAGGCAGACTCGATGAGCGGGGCGGGAACTTTGCTTGGAAGACCCTACCCGCCCTATTAGCGAAATGCAGCTGCGTCATCCACAACTATCCCGAGCACACCCTCATGCCCGGTGAAAAAATGCACTGCGCTCACACGAGGCAAGGGTATCCATGATCTATCGCTTCATGAGCGTGAAGTACTTGCAAATGCCCTCAAAGACAACTCACTGACCCTTGAACACATCACCACTGATCATGCACGCCGAAAACTTCTGGGCTTACACGAGCCGGTCATCTATGGTGAAGCTCCAGGAGCTGAGTCGCTTTACTCACGTGGACGTCGCCAATTCTGCGATTCTCGCATTGATCGGAAAGGTCTTTCTCATCTCACTTCTCCTGCGCCTTCTCCCACACCTTCTCCCACACCTTCTCGTCATCGCTATCACAGACTTCGGAGATGCCAAGTTATATCCCCAACACCTGAACCTTCTCCTGCACCTTCTCCTGCACCTTCTCCTGCACCTTCTCCTGCACCTTCTCCTGCACCTTCTCCTGCGCCTGCTCATCGTCAGAGACTTCGGAGATGCCAAGTAGTATCCCCAACACCATCTTCCACTTCTACTCATTGTCCCAAACACCGCATGTTCGTGGAGGTTCTGCTTCCCCCACCCTCCTGGAGGTTGACTGCTACACAGCAACCTCCCCCAATCACTCTACCTGCTGGTCAACGTCATATCAGTGAGCTCATTCCGGAGATAGTCTACCTGACACAGCATTCAACGACGACGAGGACCAGTGTCGACGAGCTTATCGCGTCCCAGGAGAATTAAGTAGCCAAAAGATGTATATCCTGTACTCTACCTTTGTGTGTATGCCCTTCTGGCAAATAAAGTTTGCTTTGAGTTGGAGCTTTTGCATCATCCGCCGAGAATTCAAACAGGGCTATGGACATCGTCTGTGAAAGGGCAAGATCTGATGGTTTTTGTGGTGCCATGGAAGGGTAAGACACAGACATCAACTGATAAGGCAAGATTTGATGTTTTTTGCGGTACTATGGAAGGGTAAGACGTGTACACCGAGTGTGCCTTGTTACGGATCTTCCTGTGAGGATCACTAGAGCACAAAAGGAGACCCTCTGGAGAGGTACCTCAGCCAATCATATCATTTATAAAACTCCTACAAAACATAAAACATGTCTACAGAGGCTTATATGCCGCAATGAATGACCACAAGGAGGTCAGAAAGGGAGCCCTTGTCAATCTGGTTCCAATGATATAGATATGTAGAGGGTTTTATTGTGTACAAGGAGCTCAATGCATGCAACTGTGATATAGTGCTGAGTAGTTCGTTGAGTTGTAAGTGTTCTAACTCGCTCAGATGTAACTTTGACGCAACCTTTCCGCTATTCAAATGGTTATGCACATGTTTCCCCAGCTAAGAGTGAATCAATTGAACATTGTATTGGCCTCCCTACTAGCTAATTCAACCACTGTGATATAGTGCTAAGTAGTTCATTGAGTTGTAAGTGTTCTAACTCGCTCAGATGTAACTTTGACGCAACCTTTCTGCTATTCAAACAGTTATGCACATGTTTCCCCAGCTAAGAGTGAATCAATTGAACATTGTATTGGCCTCCCTACTAGCTAATTCAACCAATACATATCTAGCTAGGTATCCGGTATGGCCTGTCACAAGTTCAAGTGTGTTCTTCTGTTATCCATCGGTTGCAGCTTCAAACAGGTTATCGTACTTATCATATATCTTCCTCGACATTTTTGCTTTGAGAGGATGGTAGACAAGTATGATTCTATATCATGAAACTGATATTCTAACTACAAGTGAATGTATATAATGTCTGAAAGCTATCATATCGTCCTCGCGCATGCCTGTACTGTGTGCTCCTCGTAACACTGCTGCAATCGCTGCGAGCACCCACAGCCCACAGTCATAGCCATTTGTCTGTAATGGCTGGACTACTAGTGGGCAAGCTACCCAGCCTTTGATGTCAATAAGATCTGAGCCATGATGATCATGGGCAATAGACGATAATCGGGCGATAAGTTTCATTGTGAAATCGACATAGCGTGATTGAAAGTAATACTGACCTTGACATCATTCTTCCATGGTTGTCTATCTGCGAGACTATCAAAGAGGTGCAGTTCCTTTGTTGATGTGTAGACTGCACAAAACACCCAATGTCCAACAGGAGAGGGCCGATGGATGGGTAGAAGCCACAGATCTTTCTCCCAATATGACATCCATGACATATTCCGCCATAGTATATCATCAGACGTGTTATATTGAATGCGAGGAAGATCGTGTGTCGAGAGAATGGCACAAGGATGGAAATGCGAGAAAGTCAGTATCTCAGAGTAGAGCAGTGCAGCGCCACCATTGACACACATATCATTGAGGCGAGCGGTGGGCTGTGCAAGTATAGACATATCCCTTGACTCAAATACTTGAAGAGGAAAGCCATCTTGTGCTGGTCACACGCGAGTTTGGGGGTTGCCTTTCGTAGGTATGATGGGGTTCTCCTCAGGGCGAGGACATTTGAAACTGTCCTTCCGAAGATCCTATAAAATTTAATGAGTATGGCTACCTATGCAAGATATGAGAACTTACCTCTGGGAGCTTCCAGGTAATGACGAATTCAGGTTCTCCTATGGAAGAGGCATCCTCATCATCGTCGTCGTCATCAATGGCACCATCTTGGAAAAGATCCGAGAGTGCGGCTTGTTCGGGAGCTTCTTCAGATGCATATGGAATGGGTTCTTCACTGGTGTATTCTTCGGGGGTGGGATCGGCAAGCATCAGCAAGGTGGGTATGAGTGAGTAGGCAGCAGCTGTTAATGATCCCTGGCTCCCAGAAAGATCAATGGCGAGTTTGAGTGCTGCACTGCCATTGCTAGTGAAGCGAGTAGAGGACGCTAATGGGGTAACCCATTGAGTCTGTAGCTGAAGGACGTGATCACGACGTTGCTGGATTGTGAACAAGAAGGTTTGGTCTTCTCAAATCAGCACTGATCATTCATGTGTAAGATAACTTACTTGAAGGCGAGCGCAGAGCAAGCTCAAGCGCTGCCAATTCATCTCCAAACCATCGACAGAGATTGTCGGCCTCAAGCCCAAGGCGATGTTGTTCTTCCTGACACTGATCCCATTTCAACATTGCTCGTATCCCATCTCTGACATCCACATCTTCGATCCAACAGGGAACATTACCTACTGATGGGGTAATCCAAACATCTTCCATCAATGTGTGGTCGTTTCGAAGGTCTGCGAGCTTGGTAGGAAGAGGTGGAGGAAGTGGAACACCCCAAGCCAGATCATAGAGGCTCTCCAGATGCTCGCAATATGAGTTGAATTTACGAATCGAGGTCAATAGCGCTGGCTGGCGCTTCGCGATGGCTTTACATGTCTGTTGATGGAGTTTTGTACCTTTCAAGAGAGTATTAGTGTCCCGATGGTTCGAGATTGGACTATACACTTTACCGAGGGCCTGATTGGCACCACCAATGGCATGGTCAAGTTTGTCCCACTCGAAAAAGCTCCCTATGGCTCTCTTCCGGATGTTGATTTTGAGGTCATGGGCCATGAGGAGGGTTCGAACGAAATCCAAGTCGACATCTTGAAGTTCTGGAAACCTATCATGTACGTTTAGTGATGAATACAGTACTTCAACCTTATTCATTAAATGTTCATGGCTGCGCTCGAGGCTCGCTACAGCATCTAGAGTCTCTTTGGTGGCTGAACCCTTCTCAACCACCGTACGGGTAGTTTGCAAAGCCCTATCCGAGGCATCTAAATCAGCCTGTAGGGCAAGCACGACATTGAGTTCCTTTTTGAGTCGTGCTGGAGCATCTGTGCTTGACGTAAATTTCATGTCAGAATCGAAGCTCAAACTGATGTACGGGCGCGAATGGAAAGCTGCGACTTCTTTTGATCAGCCCATTGAGTCTGCAGATCCTCGGTGGTGATCCCACAATTTCTTAGGACTTCCTTCGCCGCAGATCCTTGATTGTTGACTCCGCGTTTCAGGCGACGTTTGATCCAGTCACCAAGTTCAACTCGCATCTCCATACCAATGGCTGCTGCTTGCCTGTCTATCAACCAAAGGTGCCTCTGGCGCTGTGTGTATGTGTTATGAGGGATCTCCAGAGGAGAGTGAGTACTTACTGAGGATGATCGTTGAATTCCAATCAATTTGACGAATCTGGACCACAACCTCTCAGTACCCTCGCCATCTGATAGTCCAAGACCGATACACATCCGAGGGTTATACTCGAGTTGACAGGCCCACTCGTGGCCGTATGCATGCATAGCTGTGGTTGTGAACCGAAGACGCGATGTCACCGAAGAAGGGAGAATATCATACTTAAGAGTATTAAATGAGTCTGGAGAAGTATTGTATTAAAAAGGCACCTACTTGCGATAGTGAACGTGAGAGGACACAACCGACATCGTAGAGGGTAACAACATTGGCTTCTAGTGGAAGCAAGGAGAATAAATGTTCCAGAAGCGCTACAGAATACTTTTGCTGCTCGCCGGGTGAGTCAATGTTGGCAAAGAACAGCGGAATATCATGTCGGCAGATTAGTGCCATGACTCCTGTATCATCGAAGGAATCCATGGCTGCCTTCTGTTTCTTGCTGTCCACAGCTTCATATGAGTGTTCGCATTGATCTATCGCTTCATCTGGCACTGAAAATGTGTGCTTCTTCGGAGGATGTTTATGGTGTGAGAGTATGCGGTGGCCAACATCATCTACCTGAGTCTTGGGAAGGAAATAGGAAGGATCATAGAAGCGGGGGCAGTCGCCCGCGGATTGGCGATGTCGATGATGAAAGTTGCTGTCCATGGCAACATGTATGTCACCACCTTCATTGAGTGGCCTGCCAAACCGTATGCCTCCGAAACATGCAGGGCAACGTTGTAGGAGAATGGAAGCGCATCTGCCTTGGAGCAGTCTGGTATTGGATGATGAGGGGGTGGATATGCCATGGTCATCTAGAATTTGAGGTCTTCGAGCTTTGTACACTCGTTCTCGAGCTATCTGTATTGCTGCTTCAGTTTGACGGTCGACTTCGACCTGCAATATGTCGAACCATTGGACGGCCTGACCAAGGGCGTGTCGAAATGGTTCTTGGACAACTTGGCCCTATTGTACAATGAGTAACCACCTAAGAGACTAGTAGAATTAACTTACATCCCTATGAGTCATTTGAAAGCCTCTGCAGGAATAATGAGTCTTCAGAGCAGATGCGAGCGCATGGATAGCATCACATGAACACTCAAACAACGCCCGATAGAATGCAAGTAGGTCGATGGAAATAGCCATGCATGGTTGAGAAGGTGCAGTAGGAAAAAGGCCATGATGTACGAGGACTTGCGCAAGGGTTGAGCATTTGCAGGTTAACACGTCAACAGCGAGGAACCTGCAATTATGAGTTAGAGCTGCTGGAACAAATGGATGACTTACAATCAAAAAAGAGGCAAATTATCAAGGACCTTCGCTGTACTACACAACTGCTTCTTGCGCAGGCAGATATCACCACACATAATTCTGGAAGGGGTTGTCCATGTGTTCATGCGGAGTACTTTAAATGGGCATCCACCAAGGTAGGTATAAGCACCTTCCAAGCACTATGGAGGTTTTTGGAAGCCTTGTTTGGTAGGAGACGGCGCCCAGAGTCCTCACACACCATGTCTGTAGGGCAAGGTGCTCCTGGGTCAGACTGGTCTACAAATATCACATGGTCCGTCCAAGTCAGCGCCATGGACATAATCCGTGGTGTCATCAATGTAACTAGTGTCGTCAATGTTCATCGGAACTTTGGATTGAGGAGGAGTAGAGCTAGGAATGGGGGTTTCAGTAGCTAGTACTGGTGGACTCATGAGTGCAGTCATTTGATCAAGGAGATGCTTATGCTTGACATCAACACCGGGAATGCAAACAAAAGTCTGAGTTTTTCTTAGGGTCTCGAGATTTCTTGGGGCTCATAAATTGGAGACCGAGCCTGAAGACGTTGGCTGAGCACTACGCGTATTGCGGGCGGGAGGCATGTGGTAGGACTGAGTACTAGGCAGAACTAAAAAAAAACACTTATGTGAACGAAGTACTGCCAGGCACTGAGAGCATCGCCTAGCAGGTGCACCATGGAGGATATTGAGATGCTCAAGGACATATCGATGAGGATTGTGACCATCATAGAGAATGTAATATGTATCCTGGAAGAGCCGCAATGAATCAGCGAGGGTCCCAGGAGGTGCTGCAGAGGAAGCAAGGTATATTTGGTGGTACTATAAATAGAACATCGCTGAGGCTAGGTCTACAAGATAGGGTTTCATCCAACATAATAATACCGTCTTACTGACCTTTAATACTACCGAGAAGTAATGCCTGAGGTGTGCTCCACGCTACATCGAGTTTGCCCCCTGTCGCTACTAGTCGCCCAGTCCAACCTCTGCGATTGGTCCTCCACGGATCAATCACTCGTCAATCAGAAGGAGCTTCCTGGCAAACGGTCTACCCACCACTGCGGCTTCCTGCCAGGAACTTGGTGAGTCGTCAACCCGCTTCTGAGTGGGGCGCGGACAATAATTGTCAGGTCGGTCGGTTGAAGATGTACAACACATTTAAAAGATCCTTCGTCCATGAATTCTGTTGGAAACGGTCCGCCCGGGAGATAGAATTGCCGAACCCAGTACCCATCGAAGAAATTCTGAAGTATCTTATGAAGCTGTATAGAGGGTCTACGTGGTCGTTGCGCTGGCCTTATGAGCGGGAAGGTCGAGATGTACCTCAGCGAGGAGGGAAAGAGCCGTGTCACAAATGGATACGTAGTAGCCATAGATCTGACGGTTGTGCTTCGGGGGTGGAAGGATCATATTAATACGCTGCTGTTTTGGACCGTTTGGTATGTCCAGAATCGCCCTATCTTTCTCGACTTCACCCAGCTGAGCAAGAGTATTGTAGATAGATGTCAAATAACACTCAGACACACCTGTATGTTACGCACAGCTTCATTGAGGCTTTGAAATTCTTGAGAGCATCTGTTCGACTCCGAGTTTGTTGTTGGTTTGAAAGAGGGCCCAATTGTGATGCGACACCCTATTTTGGAGCTGCATTGGGAAACGGATGTAGGCTCGCGACCAGCCTGGCTTTTTCTCTCATGGACTACATAGAGCAGCTAAATAGCAATCTGGTGCGTCAACATACCTTATATAATTCACTCTAATAATTTCCGTATGAATCCACTGCATCTGCCAGTAAGCTCGCTACTTCTGATTAAGATTCTTGTAACACAGTATCATGAATCAGATTCAGGATGATGTAGTGCCTGTTGTCCGCAGAAATGGCGGATAGTTCCCTGTGTGGGAGTATTGGTTGGATTCTGAGCGAAATGGTATGCGTTGGACGGGGACGTCGTGTCTACGGGCATTGGGTATGCGTATGAAGAGTTGTGCTCGATGTCGTTCTGGACATGATTGTGCGGCACTCCTTCTTGGATGTGGGTATATTGGGCTTGTGTCCTGCTATGACAGGCTCTGTCGGACCTAGATAAGTGTTGGCGCTAGTTTTGGTGGGGGCTGCGCGGAAACACGTTAGCATCTCGTCAGAAACATTCGAGGTAAAATTATTGATTACAGTTGTATTCAAACGAAGCCTTGCTCGTTCGCAGACCTGAAGGGCCAATCCTTGCCATATCCAGGATGCGGACTTCCGTTGGGCGAAGAGTACCCTGGTTCCTGTGATAACGAATGTTCCTGTATTGGTAGGCAAACAAAGGGGCGTCATTGAAGTGAGCCTCGTTGAGATCCCTGGCTGGACGACCGGACATGCGCGTCTTGAGGTTGGATTTACTGTAACGTAAAAAAAAATCAAGGAACAAATATATTGATCATAAAGGCGCAGTGTACCAAGAGCGTCTCCTGCCATTCAGATCGAAATGATCGATGCCAACACAGTTGCCGACGTCTGAATAAATCGCGCTGGTCGCGCTGGTATCGTTCCGTGAAATTGAGAAGTGAGGACGCGACGAATTGACCTTAAAAAGGATAGGTGTAGATTGGTTTCATTCAGATTGGGAGTCACTGTACTATCATACCCAAGTTGAGTTTATCTATGACATCCTCCACAACTTTTAATAACACACACATTCGAATTCATACTATGATGTCTTAACCACTTGAGGTCTTAACTGTTGTCCAATGGCGACTTACAGCTAAACGACGTCGCAGAATGCGAGGTATCGAACGAAGACACGATCGAAAATGACGGGCCGATACGCGCTCAGATAGCGCAAGACAATCATGCGAGTGTGAGAAGGAAATTCCACAGGTGGAAGAACGTATTCTTGGTGAAAACTGGTGACAGGGTTGAATTTGGCGTGAGGGAACTCTGAGCAGAAGTTGGTACGTACATGCACGTTTCCAACGCGATAAATCCCTCCATGTATCAACACGGTGGGCGTGGGGGTTGTTGATGTCAAACTCTCCGTCGCCTTTTGTAGCATCCAGTTGCATGCAGTAACCCAAGATCATGAATGGTGGGAAGGTGTATGTAAACTCTGAAAGGAGATTAAGTCGTGAGAATAGCAACTAGAAGATATGAATACTCACGGAAGATGCAAACGGCAGCAACCAGCGACGAGAGGTCGCTGAATAGCGGGATGGAGGATCCAATAACGAAGGCAATGACCAATACACTATGACAGAGATGGCGAAGTAGTATTTACCCAAAGTCACAGTCAACTGGGGAAACCAAACATCTCCACGAAACGTTGTTGTAGATGACTTTGATACCAATGTTGCCAACATTGCAGCAGCAATGAGACCAGCGGTCAAAGAAATGGCGTTCGTTGCAGTCTGTAGACCGTAAGCGGAAATTCCCTGGTTGGCCGGCTGCAACAGCATCGTCAATAGGATTCCAAGTCAAGAGAGAATTGACGGACATTGATAACATATTGGCCTTGGTATGTGTAGACGAAGAGGCCAAGAACATGTATACGATGAAGATAAAGATCTGGGCATACGCCATAGCCTTCCAGAA